>NC_061111.1:200381531-200551958 GCF_002878395.1 Capsicum annuum | reverse complement strand
TAAAATATTTTAAAATTATTTTTAAAAATATATTTTTTTTAAAGGTGGGGGTGACAAGGAGTGGGGTTAGATCAAGGTAGGGGATGAGATAAGCAAAAAGTTTGAAATTTTCTAAAAAAGAAAATTAAAAAAATTGTGTGTGTGTGTGTGGGGGGGGGGGGGGGGGGAAGAGATGAAGTTAAATAATATAAGGTGAAGGGTAAAATAGGATTATATTGTATTAAGTAAAGATATAATTGAAAAAAAAAAAATGAAATACCACAAAATTAGTGGTTATATAAATTGAAAATTTTTATGGTTACTAAACCGTAAAATTAAATTATATTATACAATACATTTTAAAAAACAATCAAAACAAACATTATTTTTTTAATAATTATACCATATCATGAAAAATCATCATCTAACCTGAATGTTAATGAGTATTGTCATAAAGGTTGACAAGCAGCAGAGTGACGCCATTGCAATGGTCATCTTCATTGTCATAATTCCATCAGAAATTATAAGATTTTTTAGCTTTTGCAGTATGAAGATTTTTTAAAAAAATATTAATGCTTGCCAACATGAAACACACAGTAAAGCTTTTAATTTTTTTTTTTTTAAAAAAAGATTAATAGAGATTGAAAAATAGAACCAAATTATAAATTGCAAATGTTAAGATCTGATGAATTTTTTTTTTTTTTTTTTTTAAAATATTTATGAGATTTTCTCGCATGATTTGCTCCCTTAAATAAATATAAATATGTTACTTCATTATTTAATATGTGTCAAATGAAAAAGAAAAATGTGAAATTTTATAAAATATTTTAAAAGATAAAAATCTCTATACTATATTCATATCTCTTAAAGTTTGTGTATTAGTGTAAATTATCCTAAAAACATTACTTATTGGGAGAAACGTAAAGGCATTAGATACGAGAATAATTTGGGATCTAGTTATGCACAGTGTTTTTTAACTCCCTAATACTATCATTTTAGTTGGACATATTTTATTTTATATGGTGGTTATGAAATTATAAAATAAATGATAAATTTTATTATTTTATCCTTTATCTATATTAATGATATTTATTGAGTATAGGAACGAACATTGAAATTGTGACTGATCATATTTAATGTGTACTTTTAATTATAGGGGTAACGTGAAAACAAAATAATTAATTCTACCCTAATATAATAAGTGATCAATTAATATGATATATTTATTTTTTATAAAACGACCAATTAAAAGGAATGAAAGTAGTATCTAAAGTTTCATCGATTGTCGTGAATTTAACAGTTGATCAGAATATTCTTGTTCTAGATATTAATAATCTTATCCCTAATAAACTTAATTTAAAGCAAAATCCATATTTCTAGTTCCTAGTTTATCATCAAAGCTTTGGTAAAAAGGTCATATCCTAACAATATCTCTTGCATCATAGACATAATTAAGCAACATGCTTGCTAGGCCATATATTCTACAACCAGAAATTCATTATCAGGCAAGAATAATGTATAGTATATCCAATTTGTAGGTTATCTAGAGGACAAAGGACGTCGTCTATAATTTTCTTGAAGATCTCAATCAATGTGAGTGAACACATAGCACTTACTCTACGCATGCATGAATGTTTTCACTTTGTATTGAAATTTTCAAACAAAAAATGATAAGCATAAGGTACTTCCACGGTTTCAAAATAATTGATCTTTGTTAATTTGATATTTTTCAAAAAAAAAAGTATTTATTAAAAATTTAGTTTATTAAATTAATTTTATTAATTATTTTTAAAATATAAATTTAAAAATATATATTTTATTTAATTATTTAATAATAAAAATAGTATTGAAAAAATATAACAAACTTTTCTTATATAAAGAAATAATTAAATCATAATAAATATTTTAAAAAATATTTTAGAATAAGAGTAAGTATTTTGAAATGGAGGATGACTATATCATAAGCAGGTGATTCGGATAATTGTTGTACTTGGAGGTAACATTATCTTTCACATGTGTCATTGCACGTCACATCATTCATCAACTAGTAAAAAATTCTACAAGCAATTATTGAGCCATATTCATGCTCTCGCATTTCGTGACACAATTACCCCATTATTTATGTTTTTTTAAATGTTATGGTTTCAATTTCTAAATAGCGTCTAATTATGAGTTTAAATTTGTTGCTTGTGAATTTTACCCTTGAATATCTCAATATTTAAATTAAAAAAAAATAAAATTCGAAAGGCCCTCATTATCCAATATGAAAATCGTGATGACTATGCAAAACTTGGGAATGCAAAATCAATAGGCGCAAATACTGAAAATATTCTTTTCTCCCTCGAGTCTTTTTTTGTTTTTTGGTAATTAAGACATATTATATATATATATATATATATAAGTTCTTAACGTATTACAGGGAGATTATCTGTGGACTAGCCATTTTTTTCTTCTTAATTTATTTATTTACCTTTTTTTTAATGAATTTAATATAAAATATCTTTTTTTCATTTGATGACTTTTTAGTCATAATTTTTTATGTAATATATTTAGATAAAAAAAATTAAAATATTTTGATATATTCTAAATAATTTTAATTTATAATTATAAAATTCAAAAATTCTTTCAACTTTATTAAATTTCATGTGAAGTTAAAATACTACAAACAAGTTAGAAACAAATGGAGAAAGTGAGTATTATAAAAGTCAGGCTGTGGCCATTAGACACTCATCATGAAAAAACAAAATAGGAAAGCTTTCTTTCTATCTATGGACTAAAGTGTGCATGGGGGATAAGATGACTCTCAATCACAATCAATAATGAAAGAAAGATATCTAGTATTAGTGGCAGATACAAAATTTTTTATAAGTGAGTTCAATAAAAAATGATTATAACCAATAATATAATTAATATTCGACACGATAAGTTAGATTTGACCTTTTTTTTCTTATTCTTTTTGTTACTTCTAAAGCAGAGGCGGATCTAGATTCAAAAATATGGTTCCACACTAATTAATAAATTCAATGTAAAAAATATATAAAAATTGATATCAGATGAAAAAAGAAACACCCATGAAATCAAGAAGATAATTGAGTGTTTTGATTTTTAGGTGAAATCTTAAAATTTTGGGTGTTAATATGTGTGTATGAACCTCCCAAACATCAACAATGTTAAATCCTGAGTTCGTCACTGTACTAAAGAGTTGTTATTTTCAAATAGAAGATAACCCAAAAGAATTACACAACTCAACTAAATTAAAATATATAATTAAGAAAATGGAGTTATTTACTAATCTAGAAGCTTCAATATAAAACAAATAATAATTTTTAACATAATATAAATTAAACTACAAATTATAAAAATTTAGACCAGTATGATTGCATCTTTTAGCATTCTATAAAGAAGAAATTAAAATTCATTATGGAGAGTTTTAATTGATAAAAAGGTGTTTTTATTTTCAAAGTGAAAAATAATATTTAAAAATGAGAGTTGTGTATGGACATGAATATAAATTAAAATTATTTTTAATTTTTTATCAGTGATATGGAGTGAAAAAAGTTAAAACAACTTTTTAATATTTTCAAGTCTCGATATTCAAATTCTATAAAACTTTATGATACATGATTTTCTTAATTAAACTCCAAAAAAAAATTATTCGTGGCGAAATGACCACTTAATTTTTTAAACTACTGCAAATTTGAAAAGAAGCAAAGCATTAATTATATTAAGCGAAAAATAAAAGTAATACTTTGGTAAATTTAGAAGGCACGTTGGAGGTTTTACTTTGCCAATCATAAAAATAGACAAAAAAACACAGAAGTGGTGAAGAGGATTCGAACACATGACATGCAGGAAAAGAAGATAAACCCACCAACCGCCTGAGCTAAGACCATTCAAATTAATTATTTATTTCATTTTACAATTGTAAAAAATTAATTTACCCTATCTACACAGTGTAATTTTCCAACGAGCCACTTGAACCAACGTGGATCCGCCCCTGGCTAGTACTCCACAAAATCCAACCAAGAATCTGATCTAGTGTACAATCCCCATTTTCTTGCCACTTGCTTTAACAAACAATTATTGTGGTACTCTCTTCGTTTTAAAAGATTGCAATCTTTTTATTTTTAATAGTACGATTTTAGCTTATTATGCTTTAAGGATTGATTTAGATTGTTCCAAAACCACGACTGTACGTCCATGGGGCACTGAAAAGATTAAAGAAGAGGGTGACAAGCCTCACTGTTTGTTGGGATAATTTTTGAAGTGATATTTGTCAACAGTGGTGGACCCTAGATGTATAGTTAATGCGCTATCAATCACACTTCTTAAATGAGAGTAATTACCAAACATAATTATGGTAATTGTGACGGGCAAATTAAAGAGTTGTATGAGGGGTATCAGTTGTATCGCTGAAAGAGTTGTACTGGTGCGGTCGATATAAACTGTATCGATCAGTCAGGTTTCAATTGTATCATGTGGGTGTTGACCGTTCATTGCATAATGTATCAGCTGAAAACATGCAAAAGAGTTGTATCATGCGGTGGATATAAACTATATCGATCAGTCAGGTTTCAAATTGTATCATGTTGTAAGCAAATTGGCACGCGCTCAGTGGGACCAAATTTGCCCTTCATCTCTTCTCTCATAAATCAAATATGCAAATCTATAGCCTCAGGAGCGTAAAGATGAAAGCTGTACTTCAAGACTCGTCTTTGAGTTTCATCAAGTCTACACTCCGACAAGCCTTGAAGTAGGGGGCATTTTTAGACATTGAAATTTTGTGGACTCTACAAAAAAAGTTCAATTTTGGTTAGAGTTCTTGGGGGCTAATTTACCCTAAATTTAGCTTGATGACTACTCTACCTAAACCTTAAATTACGCCTATATAAAGGGGGCAAATATCTCTTTAAAGAGGCATCTCCAGTATTCCACAAATTCACAGGATATTCATAAAGAGATCAACGATCTTTATCGTCCCAATAAATTCATGAGATATTTATAAATCAAAACTCTTTCTTCTTGATAATCAAATATATCAAAAGATCCACCAAACCTCCTTGATGCACAAAACCTCCTTTCATGGAGATCAAATCCAAATATTTCTACATTCGAAAAATACGCCACTAACGGCCCTCGAATTATGGAGAAATCCATTTCAAATCCTACGTTCGAGAAATAACTACTGACAGCCCTCGAATTATGGAGAAAATCAAGAGAGAAGAATCAGGGGAGGAACGAATTTGTACCCACATTGTTTATCAATACAAATTGTTGTTTTTCTTATTTTTATTTGTGGCTGAAGTTTAATTTCCATGAATTAAATTATGTTACAAACAACGGATTATTTTCATTTCTTCACCGAGTGTGATATGAATCTTTACTCTCCTTATATAATTTTGAACAATAATAATCATTTCATTAGTTTTTTTATTTCTTGTGATTGAATTACATCTCAGGTTCATTTCTTACTTTGGCTGTTGCATCACCAACCTCCCTTCAAATTTTAAAAGCCAAGGATTGATTTGCCCTAAAGAACAAAGAGTCAAAGACATGTCATGTTCTATCTACTGCAAATTTCCATATACAACCAAAAAAGGTGATATACATTGAAGGAAAAAAAAATCACATGTTGAAATTCTTGTTTAATAGGATACTAGTTACATAAGGCCCATGCTAAATCCAGCCCAAACTCATAATAAAAAATATAAAATTTAATTTTAGAAAATAAATAACTTAAGTCACGTTTTTCTATTACATAATTAATTTAATTTAGTGATACATTGATTATGTTTGGTGTGGTAAGTCATTATGATTATTAAAGTTTTTTCGTTATATTTGGATAACTTTTAAATGGATTATTTATCAGAAAGAAAGTACGAAGGATAATTAACAAATATGAATAGATCTAGACATGGAATTTAATTTAAAATAAAATCGAGACATAGAATTTAATTTAAAATAAATAAATGGTGAGTTCAGAATGCTTTAAAAAAAAATCATATTTGATAGACTTTTGAAAAAAAAAAAACATTTTCATTAGAAAAATAAATCTTTTTAGACTTACAAAAAAAGACTTCGTAGAAGTAAGAAAATAATATTCTACATTTCACATTTATTGAGCCCTTCGCTCTTTAATATACCATGTTTTCGCCCCACCGGTAGCTCCCACCCTGCTGATACAATACAAACTAGGAAGGTACAAAAACATACTCCAAACAATCCACAAAATCACAACAACACGTGGACCAAATGGAGACCACACTCGGATTCAAGAATATAATGCAAGAATGACAATATATCTAGGTGTTTGACACATTTTGCAGCAAACCCAAACTAAGTTAACAACAATAAAATGATGAACACAAGATGAACAACAATATTATAAGAACAACAAACACACGGCTACAAGAACACCAGAACAGCACTACAAGATTACAATGAAACAAAGGGGATAGATATATAGACAAATGAAGATGTAATCTTAAGAACCCAAGAACACGTTATACTCTTATACCCTTAACACTACACACTACAATCACATATCTCTTACAATGACATAAGAGAGGAATCCACCACTCAAGCACCAATGTTTCCAAGCAATACTCAATCACTAGTGATTCCACACTAACTCTTGACCTAATTTCAATTTTGGTGCCTTCAAAGGGAGAGGACTTGTGTTCTTATGACTTACAACATCATAAAAAACAAAGTAATGAAACCCTACATCGTTCTTTATATATTGTATTACATAATAGAAACTAAAATGATCAAAAGTCCCTTAAGTGATGGGTGCCCATCAAGTGTTGCCAAGTGTAGTGTTTGGATGGTTTTTGGTGCATAATTGGGTCCTTTTTGACTCTTCAATTGCATACACTAAGTTTCGGATCCAATATGCACTCCCATAAGTCCAAATCCATGATTATTCTTGTATCATCCTCTCCATCCTGAGAGGAATTTGCCCACAAATTCACAACTTTACCTCGTTCAATTGGCCACTTCAAAAGAAATCACTCAAAATAGCCCGTAAAACATGAGATGACACAAAAAAGTCCGCAAAAGCATGAGAAACCCGAGAGCTCAATAACACAAGTGTCGGCTAACATCTTCATTTTGACCCTCAGCTTCCTCTCCATCTTAATCCTTGTCTTCAATCTCATTCGAAACACATCCCACCTCTTTTCTTGGTGGAGGGTTCCCTGTGGATCTTTACGTCTTACCCTCGACTTCCCTTTCATCATATAAGCATCATTGTAGACTCCATGTCTTTTATGTTCCTTTCTACCATACTCCTCTACATGGATATATCAGATTTGGTGAAGTGGAGTTTTGGTTGAGAGAAATGATTTGGTAAGGTGGAGCTTCGGTTGTGGAGCTTGGATGGGAGGAAATTGGCTTCCAAGTTCTTCTTGTTGGACTTGATCCAATTAAGGGGGAAGTGACTTATTTAGGTCTTGGGTTTGAGGACATTTGGTGGATTGGCTCATTGGGGGTGGTCTTGGAGGATTGATCATTTGAGGTAAAGTTTTGGGAGTAGAAACACGAGTGTTTCTTCGACTCTCCTCTCGATCCAACCTCTCAAGTATAGTAGACATATTCGAGCCTAATTTTTCAAAACCCGCATTCACCCTAGCCATGTCTCGGGAAATAGCATCAAAGTGGGACAAAATGGTTTCCATTATGGCCAAGAACTTACCTACAAAACAAAAAAACATGTTAGTTGTACAAAAATATCCTCACTTTTTCTTTTTATTTCTTTTCTCTCGGATCCCTCACACTCAATCTCACAATTGTTGTAAGCTTGCTTGTACTCCGAAGATGTTAAGAGGTGAATCCAACGTTTACAATGACTCCCAAGAGTAAGAAAAAAACAAGGACGTATTACAATGACTCAAAAGAATTAAGACACACAAAGAAAAGTTAACACGAAGAACGGTTTCAAAACTAACTTACAATCTAGTACTAGTTTGTAAGTTAGTAATGGAATCAACAAACGAGACTAAAGAACAACTAATTAAAAATAGAAGATCAAAATTTGAGCTTAAAATTTTTTGTGTGAACAGTAATTGGTGACGTGGCAGTCCACTAGTGGTTTGGTACTTGACAAATTTTAATTCACAATTCACAATTTGGACTTTGGTGGAAATTGTTCAATGGAGGAAAATACAAACTAGGCTTTGGAGCTCCTTTTTCCATTCAAATTTTAAGACTCAAACGTCTTTGACTAAACTTGTACTTCTCATTTAAACATGGACCTTTGTTTTATGAAAAAAATGGTTGAGATGTGATGTAAAGTCTTTTGGTGGTTTGGTCTTTCAAGGCTTAACAAGTACTACACCTTGTCTTTCACCTTTCTAAGATCTAAAGTTCACTCTAATATTAACAAGGTGATGAATATGGTGAAGAACTTCAAGAACAAAATAATCACAATAAGAACAACTAACAACAATCTCCAAGAACAACAATAATTTCCACAACAACAAGGTCAACTACAAACCCACCACAAACGACCAATTCTTCTTAGTGTGGTTTTTTTGGTCTTAACAATGGGTGAAGGTTGTGATGAACAACAAGAACACAACAACAACTTTTCAAGAACAACAACAATACCAACAACGTCCAGCCTAGGTCCACAAGAAGGTCACCACACGGCCAAGAATATTAACTTCAACTCACGGCCACTTTTAGGGGTTCACAACAACAACATCAACAAGTTCAAACTCAAATCTTAATCTAGACTCAAATATTAGTGAAGAAAAAAACTAATACTAGAAACAACAAAACAAAGAAAAGACACCTAGATCTAGACACCACAATCTCAGCCTAGACAAAAACAACAACAATTTCAACTTTCTCGGCCAAGAACAAGCACAAGAACACTTCTTTTTTTTCTGATTTTTGTAGCAAGCCCAAGATTGATTTTATGGGAAAAAAATCAACCACAATCTCTGATACCAAATGATACAATACAAACTAGGAAGGCACGAAAACACACTCCAAACAGTCCATAAAATTACATCAACCCGTTGAACCAAATGGAGACCACACTCGGATTCAAGAATACAATGCAAGAATGACAATATATCTAGGTATTTGACACCTTTTTCAGCCAAACCAAACTAAGTTAACAACAATGAGATGATGAACACAAGATTAACAATAATATTATAAGAACAATAAACACACGGCTACAAGAATATTAGAACAACACAACACAATTACAATAAAACAAAGGGGATAAATAGATACACAAATAAAGATGTAATCTTAAGAATTCCAGAACACGTTATACTCTTGGACCCTTAACACTACACACTACAATCACCTATTTCTTACAATGACACAAAAGAGAAGTCCACCACTCAAGCATCAATGTTTCCAAGCAATACTCAATCACTAGTGATTCTACATTAGCTCTTGGCCTAGTTTCGATTTTGGTGCCTCCAAAGGGAGAGGACTTGTGTTCTTATGACTTACAACATTATCAAAATCTCATTAACGAAACCCTACATTGTTCTTTATATAGTGTATTACATAATACAATCCAAAATGACCAAAAGACCCTTAAGTGATGGGTGCCCATTAAGTGTAGCCAAGTGTAGTGTTTGGATGGTTTTTGATGCATAATTAGGTCCTCTTTGGCTCTTCAATTGCACACACCAAGTTTCGCATCCAACATGCACTCCCATAAGTCCAAATCCATGATTATTCTTGTATCACCTGCCACCCTATACCCCACCTCTCATAGTACTTATCTAAATTATATATAAATAATTTTTAAATAATATTTTGCTAACATACCAAATATAAAAAAATAAGTAAGAAACACACTATTTTTTTTTTTAAAAAAATTAAAATAATATTTCTCATTAAAAAATATATTTGTACCAAACACGCACCTAAAAAGAGAATAAATATTATTAGATAATAATAAATTCTCTGATTGAAAATGAGACTGTAACTTCAAAGCTGCACAAATTTTATCATAATGTAAAAAAGTAAATATGCATTCTATCCGTTTCATTTTATTTTATATTTGTTGATTTGGTACTCCTATTAATAAGAAGCTATTTAATAGGAGTTTGTTCATTTATCTCAATAGTTATGATTTGAAAGTGTATGATTGATAACTATTATGTTGTATAATTACTTAATGATAAGAGTAATATTGTAAGAAAATAATAAATCTCTCTTTATTTGCTAAAATAATAAGTAAAAAGAAAATTTTATTTTTAGTACAACGGTCAAGCAAAATGAAAAGAGAGAGAAAAGGGTACTCTCTCAATTCCTTTTTATTTGTTTCTTTGACTTGAAAAATAACTTAAGAATTTAATATATTAAGAGTAAAACATATAAAGTTATCCTTATTAATTATGTCTAAAAAATTTAAATTTGGCCATTAATATTTTATGTAATTACTTGAGAATAATAATAATAATAATAATGTAAAACAAAATCATAAATCTTTCGTTATTTACTAAAATAAATACGTAAGAAAAATAATTAATTTTTAAATTAAGAAATAAATAAAAAAGAACAAGTGATCTAATGAGGAACAAGAAAAGATTTATAAAAAATACTATATATAGTTCAATTATAAATATTTAAATAAAAATATCATAAAATAATATATAAGGATAAATATAACATGTGTAATAAAAAATAAACATATGTGGCTATCTAATTACACCAAAAAAATTATGAGCGCTAACAAAAAGAGAGATTCTCCCTTACATGTAGTTATAAAATGTGAATGTTTTGTTGGTAGTATTAAATATCAGTATGCAGAAAAATTGGAAAAGGAATCTCACTTGAGAAAATTGAAGGAAAGGTGTCTTTTAAGTATTGAATGAAGGATTGGTGACATTGACCAATAAGGGACGACCCGGTTCATACCTACTCCGTAGGTGTCGGGGAGGGGGGGGACCACTCCGGGCCTGACCTACGCGCCCTCACCCCAGCTTCGCTGGAGGGGCGTTTCGAACCCCCAACCCTGGCACACCACGGTAAGCAAGCTTACCGCTGAGCCAAGGCCATCCCTCGACATTGACCAATAACATAATTAAAAAACTTATTAGGTTAATTGTGGACTTGATTAATATTTTTTAAAATTTTTAATCTTTTCAAAAATACAAATCAACCCACATCCACAAAACCTCCCTCCCTCTGCAAATCAATCTCTCTATCTTCTCTCTTTCTCTCGATAGTTTCTCTCTCTAACTTCTCCCAACCAACAACTTTTCAAATTTCTCCCTTCAATTTTGTGCAACTTCAACCTTTGGCAATAAATAATTTTGAGTTCTTGCCCATTCCTTTTTGACTTTCATCCATCAGTCGACGTGACAACATTCTCCAGCAACAACAATCTTCATCGTTTCTTCTCGATTTTCACAAGTAAAAAAATTAGGGGTTTTAATTTATGATGAAAATGAGGAACTTGATTTGTTGGTGTTTGTTATTTTTTTATGTTTTTTATTTTTTTTAATGTTTTTTATTTTTTAGTTGAATTTCTCATCTGGATGTATCTGCTACTGTTGTTTTTTAATAATGGATAAAACATGTAACGTGAATCCAACAGATGAGTATTTGTTGCAGCATATATGACTAATCTATTACATAGATTAATAATCTGTTGCAATATATATGACTAATATGTTGCGCAATTAGTAATCTATTGCAACATATATGACTAATCTGTTGCACAGATTAGTAATATATTGCAACATATATGACTAAACTGTTGCAACATATATGACTGATCTGTTGCAACATATATGACTAATTTGTTGCAACAAATGTGTAATCTGTTGCAACATATATGACTAATCTGTTGCAATATATATGACTAATTTCTTGCAACAAATGAGTAATCTGTTGCAACATATATGACTAATTTGTCACAACAAATGAGTAATCTGTTGCAACATATATGACTAATCGGTTGTAACAGATTACTCATCTATTGGATTCGTTTTATATGTTGCAATATGAATCCAATATATGGGTCATCTGTTGCAACAGATTAGTCATATATTGCAACAGATTACTCACTTGTTGCAATAGATGACTCATATGTTGGATTCATGTTGCAGGTTCTATCCATTGTAGCAGTAGCAGATACACCAAATAAGAAATTCAACAAAAATTATAATTTTACTTACAAAATAAGCCATGAAGTAATGTCCACGTGATATACGAACAAAATTTGACCTAAATTTTTTTTTTAAAATTTCAACAGGGGCACAACGAATAAGTAAAACACATGAAAAATTTCATGAAACAGGTAAAGAAGACAAAAATAATATACCATACATCAAATGCAAAAGGATCAAGGGGACAAACATTTGAGTTCTCCTAAAAACGTTCAAGTTCCCTAATATTTTAATGGCTTTCTAATAGTTGACCCATCTATTACAATAAATTTTTTATCTGTTTGATAATTTTCAATAGATGAATCATCTTATGCAATATGCTAGTCATCTGTTGATTCAAATTAAGCAATTATTAGTAATAACTAAATTGATTTAGCTAAAATTAAAGACGTCTCTACGACAATGGGACAAACATTTGTGTTCTCCTAAAAATATTTGAGTTCCCTAAATTTTAATTATTTTTCAACAGATTATCTATTTGTTGCAACAAGCTAGTCATCTATTGCATCAGATGTTTATAACAGGTTAGTCATTTGTTTATTTAAATTAAGCAAATATTAATAATAACTAAATTAATTTAATTAAAAGTGAAGTCAAGTCTTTAATACAAAACCTTAGACAAGGGAACAAATGTTTGAGTTCTTCTAAAAATATTTGAGCTTTAGTATTTTAAATTGCTTTCAACATATAAACTCGGAACCAAAATGAGCCACGGAATTAAAAAAGTGACCAAAATAGGACACCTATTTAAAAAGTTACCAAAATAGGCTAAACGTAATAATTTATTACGTTTTTTACTTTTTTCTTAACGGTCAACTAATGGAGTTGACTTTTACAAAAACATAAGAATTTCTTACGTTTTATATTTTTTTTGTAAAACGTAAGAAATTCTTACGTTTTATAAAAAAAAAATATAAAACGTAAGAATTTCTTACGTCTTACACGATAATCGAGGAAAAAAATACAATGAATTGTCAAATCAATTAAAAAGGTACTAAAAAAAGAGTTGTTCAACGTAACAAAAAGTTACGTTCTTAACTTTTTTATAGCAGTGGTCCCTCACCTACAATTCCTTTTTCTACAAATATTCCATCACTTCTACTTTTTTCTCTTTTTACATATGCTAATTATGATTTTTTATTAGTTAAATTTATTTATATTTTACATGTAGTTCAAACAATTTATTTTTTCTAATAAATGTTGACGTTTTACATAAAAAAAATTAAGAAAAGAAGTATCAATTACCTCATTATCTTAACAATTTTCTTGTATTTATTCTATACCAAAAAAATAATCACTTCTATCCTTAATTATCCAATTTCTCTTTAAAAAAATTATACTTTTGAGTTTTCCTCTACTCCAAAATAGTGAAATGTTGAATTATCGTCGATCAAATATGTTACTATATACAAGAATTATATTTTTTTAGGAGTGTTCCTAAAAAAATATATTTTCTTATATTAATTTAGGAGTGTTCCTAAATTAAATTGTGATTTTTTACTCCATTAATTATAATATGAAACGTATTTGTGCATGTGAGTCTCCTCAATATCCTAATCGAAACACTAATTGAAAACTACGATGAATCACTATCCGAAAAAATTAATTTCATATTTTTAACACACCCAAAAAATATAATTCTTGTATATAGTAGCATATTTGATCAATGATAATTCAACATTTCACTATTTTGGAGTAAAGGAAAACTCAAAAGTATAATTTTTTTTTAGAGAGAAATCGGATAATTAAGGATAGAAGTGATTATTTTTTTATATAGAATAAATATAAGAAAATTGTTAAGTTAATAAGGTAATTGATACTACTATTTTTTAAATTTTTTATGTAAAACGTAAAAATTTATTACGTAGAGGAAAAAATAAATTATTTGACTACATGTAAAATATAAATAAATTTAACTAAATATGTAAAAAGAGAAAAAAGTAGAAGTGATGGGACATTTGTGAAAAAAAGAAATTATGGGTGGGGGACCACTGCTATAAAAAAGTTAAGAACGTAACATTTTGTTATGTTGAACAACTCGTTTTTTAGTAGCTTTTTAATTAATTTGATAATTCACTGCATTTTTTCTCGGTCATCGTGTAAAACGTAAGAAATTCTTACATTTTATATTTTTTTTATAAAACGTAAGAATTTCTTACGATTTACAAAAAAAAATATAAAACGTAAGAAATATTTACGTTTTTATAAAAGTCAACTCCGTTAGTTGACCGTTAAGAAAAAAATAGAAAACGTAATAAATTATTACGTTTAGCCTATTTTGGTAACTTTTTAAATAGGTGACCTATTTTGATCACTTTTTAAATTCTGTGGCTCATTTTGGTTCTGAGTTCACATATATCTTGTCTATTTAATAATTTCCAATAGATGAGTCATATGTTGCAACAATTTAGTCATCTGTTGCGACAGATGTCTATATTTGTTGGATAATTTTCAATAGATGGGTTAGCTATTGCAACAGGTTAGTCATCTGTTGCAAGAGATATCTATATATGTTTGGTTATTTTCAACAAATGTCTTTAACTGTTTGATCTTTTCCAACAGATTACTCATCTATTGCAATATGTTAATTGAAATTGTAATTGAACTTATCAATTTATCTTTAATTTTAGTTAAATCAATGTTGTTATTACTAATAATGTCTTAATTTGAATCATTTCAAATAAAATTGGTCAATTAACACTTTACTCAAGACAAATACACTTAGATGATCATGTAATTACTATGAGATTAATTGAAATCATTATTAAATTATCAATTCATCTTTAATTTTAGTTAAATTAATTTAGTTATTACTAATAATTACTTAATTTCAATTATTTCAAATCAAATTGGTCAATTGATCATTCTACTTAAGATGAAACACTTAGTTGATCATGTAATTACTATAAAATTAATTGAAATTGTAAGTGAACTTACTAGTTCATCTTTAATTTTAGTTAAATCAATATATTTATTTCTAATTATGGCTTGGTTTGAATAATTTCAAATAAAATTGATCAATTGATCACTCTACTCAGGACGAACACACTTAGTTGATCGTGTAATTACCATGAGATTAGTTGAAACAGTAATTGAACTTATTAATACTAGTTAAATCAATTTAGTTATTACTAATATAATGGCTTAATATGAATAAATAGATGACTAAGATGTTGCAAAAGATGAGTAATCTGTTAAAAATGATCAAACAGATAAAAACATCTGTTGCAATAGATTAGTCACCTATTGCAACAGATTAGTAATCTGTTGGAAATAACAAACAGATAAAGTCATATGTTGCAACAGATTGGTCATCTGTCGGAAATGACCAACAGATAAAGACATTTGTTACAACAGATGACTAATTTATTGCAAGATATGTGTATATCTGTTTGATAATTTTCAACAAATGACTCACCTGTTGCACTAGATTAAATCTGTTACAATAGGTTATACACTTAAATGATCATATAATTACTATGAGATTAATTGAAATTGTAATTGTTAAATCAATTTGGCTATTACTAATAATGGCTTAATTTGAAGCATTTCAAATAAAATTAGTCAATTGATCACTCTACTCAGAACGAACACACTAAGATGATCGTGTAATTAATATGAGAATAATTGAAATCATAATTGAACTTATCAATTCATCTTTAATTTTAGCTATATCAATGTAGTTATTGCTAATAATATCTTAATTTGAATCATTTCAAATAAAATTGGTCAATTAACACTTTACTCAAGACAAATACACTTAGATGATCATGTAATTACTATGAGATTAATTGAAATCGTAATTAAAATTATCAATTCATATTTAATTTTAGTTAAAGTTATCTAATTATTACTAATAATTGCTTGATTTTAATTATTTCAAATAAGATTGGTCAATTGATCATTCTACTTAAGATGAAACACTTAGTTGATCATGTAATTACTATAAAATTAATTGAAATTGTAAGTCAACTTACTAACATCTTTAATTTTAGTTAAATCAATATAGTTATTTCTAATTATGGTTTGGTTTTAACCATTTCAAATAAAATTGGTCAATTGATCACTCCACTCAGGACGAACACACTTAGTTGATAGTGTAATTACCTTGAAATTAATTGAAACTGTAATTGAACTTATTAATTCATGTTTAATTCTAATTAAATAAATTTAGTTATTACTAATATAATGGCTTAATATGAATCAATAGATGACTAACATGTTGCAAAAGATAAGTAATCTGTTGAAAATGACTAAACAGATAAAGACATCTATTGGAAATGACCAAAAAAATATAGACATATATTGCAACAGATGACTAACCTGTTGCAATATATGAATCATCTACTAAAAATTATCAAATATATATAGACATTTGTTGCAACAGATGACTAAGTTGTAGCAACAGATGACCCGTCTGTTGAAAATTATCAAACATATAGGATATATGTTGGAAAATAATTTTAAATACTAAAGCTCAGATGTTTTTAAGAGAACTCAAATGTTTGTCCCCTTGTCTAAGGTCTTGTCTTTAATTTTAGTTAAATCAATTTAGTTATTACTAATAATTGCTTAATTTAAATCATTTTAAATAAAATTTATCAGTTGATTATTCTATTAAGGACGAATACATTAATTGAAATTGTAAGTGGACTTATCAATTCATCTTTAATTTAGTCAAAATTAATTTATTTATTACTAATAATGACTTAATTTGAATCATTTGAAATAAAATTGGTCGATTAATCACTCCCCTCGAGACGAAAGCATATAGTTGATCATGTAATTACTATGAGATTAATTGAAATTGTAAGTGAACTTATCAATTAATCTTTAATTTTAGTTATATCAATTTAGTTATTACGAATAATGACTTAAGTTGATTCATTTCAAATAAAATTGATCAATTGATCACTCTAATCATGACGAATACACTTAGTTGATAATTTATTTACTATGAAATTAATTGAAATTGTAAGTTTATCTTTAAATTTAGTTAAATCAATTTAGTTATTACTAATAATATCTTAATTTGAATTATTCCAAATAAAATTGGTCGATTGATCACTCTACTCGGGACGAATACACTTAGTTTATCATGTAATTACGCTGAGATTAATTGAAATTGTAAGTGAACTCATTAATTCATGTTTAATTTTAGTTAAATCAACATAGTTATTACTAATAATGGCTTAATTTGAATCATTTAAAATAAAATTGGTCAATTAAATATTCTACTAAGGATGAAACACTTAATTGATCATTTAATTACTGAGATTAATTGAAATCGTAATTGAACTTACTAATTTATCTTTAATTTTAGTTAAATCAATGTAGTTATTTCTAATAATGGTTTAATTTGAATTATTTCACATAAAATTTGTCAATTAATTATTCTACTCAGTACGAAACACTTAATTGATCATGTAATTACTATGAAATTAATTAAAATCGTAATTGAACTTACTAGTTCATCTTTAGTTTTAGTTAAATCAATATAGTTATTTTTAATGATGGCTTAGTTTGAATCATTTCAAATAAAATTGGTCAATTGATCACTCTACTCAGGACGAACATACTTAGTTGATCGTGTAATTATCATGAGATTAATTAAAACTGTAATTGAACTTATTAATTCATATTTTATTTTAGTAATCAATTTAGTTATTATTAATAATGACTTAATGTGAATCAATAGATGATTAACATGTTACAACAAATGAGTAATCTGTTGGAAATGACCAAACAAATAAAAACATCTAGTGAAAATGAACAAACAGATTTAGACATTTGTTGCAACAAATGACTCACTTGTTGCAACAAATAATTCATTTATTAAAAATTATCAAACAAATATAGACATCTGTTGCAACAGATGACTAAGTTGTTGCAACCTATGACTCATCTGTTGGAAATTACTAAATAGACAAAATATGTGTTGAAAAACAATTTAAAATACTAAAGCTCAAATATTTTTTAGGAGAACTCAAACGTTTGCCCCCTTGTCTAAGGTCTTGTCTTCAATTTTAGTTTAATCAATTTAATTATTATTAATAATTGCTTAATTTGAATCAACAAATGACTAACCTGTTCTAAGCATTTATTGCTACAGATGACTAACTTGTTGCAACAAATAGGTGATCTGTTGGAAAATAATTAAAATACTAGGGAACTCAAACATTTTTAGGAGAACTCAAATGTTTGTCCCATTATCTAAAAGACTTGTCTTTAATTTTAACTAAATCAATTTAATAATTACTAATAATTGCTTAATTTGAATCAACAGATGACTAACATGTTGCAACAGATGATTCATCTATTGAAAATTATCAAACAGATAGAAAATCTGTTATAATAGATGGGTTACCCATTAGAAAGCAATTAAAATATTAGGGAACTTAAATGTTTTTAGGAGAACTCAAACGTTTGTCCCCTCGATTCTTTTGCATTTGATGTATGATACACTATTTTTATCATCTTTACCTGTTTCATAAAATTTTTCATGTGTTTCACTTATTCGTTGTGGCCTTGTTGAAATTTTTAGATTTTTTTAGGTCAAATTTTATTCGTATACACTTGGACAGTACTTCATAGGTGATTTTGTAAGTATAATTATGATTTTTGTTGAATTTTTTATTTGGTATATTTGCTACTGCTACAATGGATAGAACCTGCAACATAAATCCAATATATGAGTCATTTATTGCAACAAGTGAGTAATCTATTGTAATATATGGCTAATCTGTTGCAACAGATGACCCATATGTTGGATTCATGTTACAACACTGTAATACAAATCCAACAGATGAGTAATCTGTTGCAACAGATTAGTCATATATGTTGCAACTGATTACTCATATGTTGCAACAGATTAGTCAATATGTTGCAACAGATTACTCATCTGTTGGATTCACGTTACATGTTTTATCTATTGTTGAAAAAACAGCAGTAGCAGATACACCCAGATGAGAAATTCAACTAAAAATTATAATTTTACTTACTAAAATCACCTATAAGTAATTCCCAAGTGATATATGAATAAAATTTGACCTAAAAAAATTTGATCAAGTAGTAATAGTAGCGGTAACAACAATGTTCAACAACAAGAAGATAATGATGATGAACAAGAAGAGATGATAATGAAGAACAAGATGATGATAATGAAGAAGAAGATGATGAATAAAGCAACAACAACAATGAACAACAAAAATTACGAAGAGAGTGAAAACTCCAATAAATGAGAAGAGAGAGAAAAGTGCCTTTTTTCCCTTTCATTTCAAGTTATATTAGGTTTTACATTAGATCAAAGTGTAAATTAAAAAACTTATGGGTTATTTTCAAATTTTTCTTACTTTTTAAATCCTTAATAAAATAATTGTCACCTCCAATCAATTATTAAGACTTATGTCACCCATACTTCATTTTAAAACTCTTTGTCACCTAGAGCCCAAAGCCTCATCTCACTTCCAATATCAATAGTACAAGTCTAGTACTATGTAGAATTTAAGATTTTAAATTTGTGAATTTCTCAGATAAAATAAATTATCATATAATAATAATAATAACAAAAAATCAAATATTATAGATTGTGTAGAGGCGAATCTAAAATTTTAAATTTATATATTTTTGATAAAATAAACTATCATATAATAATAATAATAATAATAAAAAGATAAGACCCCAACAGGAATCAATCCATGTTCTCCCAAAACATAAGCAATTCAAAGGCATCTTTTATGTCAACAAGTCAGCCTTTAATTTATTATGGATTCTTATTTATAAAATTTTATTGACTTTTTCTGTGTTTTAGTACAATTCAGGGGTGCCTCAAGGGTAAGATCTATTAGTAAAGAGTTTGCTTTCGGTCCCCAATATTTTGAGGCCTCAAAAATTTTAATAGTAGATTTTATGAATTCAGCTTCATTTGAAATAATAATGAAGAATTTGAAATACATTTAAAAAATTATCAAAAAAAATAAAAGAAAGAAAAATTTATCAAATTGTTATCAGAAATAATTTAGAATTTTAAATTAAACAATTCAAACTTCATATTAATAAATATAAAGTTTTAACAACAACATCCAAGTAATGTATTAGAAACAAATGACTAGCATCTTATTAAATATGATTAATTTTTACTTTTATTAATGGGAAAGGATCAAAAATACCCCTCCGTTAAATATTTGGCTCAAAAATACCCCTCCCTCTAACGGAATTCAGAAAAGGATCAAAAATACCCCTGAATTATCTGAAATGGCTCAAAAATATACCTCTGCTAAATATTTGGCTAAAAAATACCCCTCCCTTTAATGAAATTCCACCAAGCATGCCACCTAGATAAAAAAAAACCACGTGACTATGCCACATTACCATCCTCATGTAAAATATTGATATTTTTTAATTATATGACATTCCTTTATTATTTATTTTTATTTTTTTCAAAGTAGTGAAACGGAAAAACCAAAAAATCAATCTTTTGCTAATTACTTCATTAGTGTTTTAAAAGTTATAGATTTCACCTTTTCATTAGTGTTTTAAAAGTTCTAAATTTATCTTGTTATTGTCATTTGGGATGAGGGACAACTTGATCTTGATCTGATGTTGATTCGGAGGAGGAGCTAGAATTTTAACTTTTAAGCTAGCAAATGTTGATATACTAATAGTTGAGTTGAATTTACTACATGCAAATTCTTTTTCAAAATAAATGAATTCCTTTTAACACTTGTTTAATCATTCGAAAAGAATTCATTTTTCTAAATTCAGTTTTGATGAATAATCTTATTATTTTTAGAACAAGTTTGAAAAGAAGTAAAATGACACTTAATATTGATAAATTATTCTTTAATTATGTCATTCATTAACTTTTTGAAGATGTGTTCCACATTCGAAGATTCATTAATTTTAGATTAGAGGGGGCATTTATTAAATCATTTTAACATAAACATTTTGAGTAAAAGCTAGCAAAGCCAAACACATCTTTTGAGTAACTAATTTGAAGTTTAGTTTGAAATTTGTTACTTTTGCGAGTAAATCTTAATTTTAACTTTTATACTGGCCTAATAATTAATGGGTTTATCAGTTTAATAAGACTCTTTTGTTGGGTTTCACACTTTTAAACCTATTAACAGGAAAAAACTTATTTTTTAGATGATCAAAGGAATTTGATAATAGCGATGTTACATTTAATAAATTTTTTCAAAAAAAATATTATGTAACCACCGTTTGTCTACTTTGATTAAAAATTAAAAAGTCGTGTAAGTTTTGTCAGTTTCACTGACGTTTTTAAATAAAAATAAAAATAAAGAAGAAAGGAATGTCATATAATTAAAAAATACTAACATTTTACATGTGGATGGTAATGTGACATAATTACGTAGATTTTTTTTATCTAGGTGGCATGATTGGTGGAATTTCATTAATGGGAGGGGTATTTTTGAGCCAAATGTTTAATAGAGGGGTATTTTTAAGTCATTTCAGATAGTTCAGGGGTATTTTTTTTATCCTTTTTCGAATTTTGTTAGAGAGAGGGGTATTTTTAAGCCAAATATTTAATGGAGGGGTATTTTTGAGCAAAAAATCTAATGAGGGGCATTTTTGAGTTATTTCAGATAGTTCAGGGATATTTTTAAGCCTATTTCAATAGTACAACTCTAGCACTATGTAGAATTTAAGATTTTAAATTTGTGAATTCCTTTGATAAAATAAATTATCATATAATAATAATAATAACAAAAAATCAAATATTATATACTGTGTAGAAGTGAATCTAAAATTTTAAATTTATATATTTTTGATAAAATAAACTATCACATAATAATAATAATAAAAAAAGATAAGACCCCAACAGGAATCAATCCATGTTCTCCCAAAACATAAGCAATTCAAAGGCATCTTTTATGTCAACAAGTCAGCCTTTAAGTTGTTATGGATTCTTATTTATAAAATTTTATTGACTTTTTCTGTGTTTTACTACATTTTAGGGGTGCCTCAAGGGTAAGATATATTAGTAAAGCATTCGCTTTCGGTCCCCAATATTTTGAGGCCTCAAAAATTTTAATAGTAGATTTTATGAGTTCATCTTCATTTGAAATAATAATGAAGAATTTGAAATACATTTAAAAAATTGTCGAAAAAAATAAAGAAAGAAAAAGTTATCAAATTGTTATCAGAAATAATTTAGAATTTTAAATTAAACAATTCAAACTTCATATTAATAAATATAAAGTTTTAACAACAATATCCAAGTAATGTATTAGAAACAAATGACTAGCATCTTATTAAATATGATTAATTTTTACTTTTATTAATAATCATATTAATATGTGAAGTTAAAGGTCATGTGTTTTTTTTAAATACTGCAACAAAAATGACTAATATGAAAGAACAAAAAAAGATAACTCTAAATTATTATAATATTATTTTTATATGTATGTATACATATTTAAGGTGTTTTATTAAAGTTTGACTTTAAATCACTAATTTTATTGAGACAATCAGGATATATTTGCAGAATTTACGATAGTGGATAGGGGTTTTCAAAAATCCCCATCCGAAATTGTAGATCCGCCTCTGATACCGTGCAATAAATTTAGAAAGACCTATGTGAAAATTAAATGGATAAATGATAATTATGAATGTCTAATTTTCTCTAATTTGTACATCACGATTTCATGGTCCATTCGTTTCTCAGCACTCTAACCAAATTAAGGTATATATTTTATTGAATAAGGTTCTACAAAGCATTTACTATTAAAAAATAAATTCTGATTCGACATAGTTGTATTTGTAGCCACTACTCCACAAGCTGAAGAGACATCCGGAATTCATTGTAAAAAACTATTTTGGATTTTTGAGATAATTAATTTTGGGATTAGTTATTTCATGTTGAAGATTTTATTCTATCACTATAATATAAATGGTGGGATAAATAATCTCAATATTAACTAATACCTCACACCAAACATGAAAGAAAATAATCCTTTATTTTATTTAAAAATTATTTATCCCTTGTATCTTACACCAAACAATTCCTTATTGTAACTCCTAAAATTGATTAAACTAAAGAGAAAGAAATTTGATACATACCTTGTAAGTTAGTACTCCCTTTATTCAATAATATTTGTCTATTATAATAAAAATAAATATTTTATTTAAAAAATTAATGAATAATTTATACTTTTCTGCATATTTTTCTTTTGCTATTAAATACTATTCATCGCAAATGCATTTTTCAAGACATTACATTTATTATATTCAAAGGTGATATAACAAAATTGCTTCTATTATTTATTATTTCTTAACATGTGTCAAGTTAATAATGAAAAAGTATTGTTAGACGGAGGGAGTAGCTTATGATCTTTATTTTATCTGTTCCATTTATTAAGTTTTGTGTTGTATCTTCAATTCCTTTCCTTAATATGATTGATGAAAGATGATCTTGAGCATGTATGTATGCTTGCTTGCCGTAGTTGTTCTATGTTTATTCTTATTCTGAGAATGATAATCGCTCTTAAGTATATTGTCACGATTCAAAAATGAAGTCGTGATAACATTATCGCGGTCCAATCTCGAATAATAAGCTTATCCATCAAAATCAAAAGAAAATCTCAACATAACAAGAAATTAGACAAGATGAGACTTTTAAAATGAAGTCAGTCCAATACAAAATATAATTAAAGTGAACGTCTGAAGAAGTAATATAAAATTCTAAAATTTGATGTCATAAATGTAAGAGCATCTAATACATAACGCAATCTAAAATTACATAGTCTGTCTCTAGAAATGCATAAAGACATAAGTAAAGATAGTATGAGGTGAACAACTCTAAACTCTAGAGCACTCTCATACCTCGAAAAGTCACCAACTCAATAGCACTAATTCATCCTCCACAAGTTGTACTCGAGGTAGGATCTGCAATTAAAGGGCGCAGTATAAGTGTGTACGATCCACTTATACTCGATAGGTATCATAGGCCGACTGAGCAAAGCAGAAAATAACATAAGTAAAGAAAATTATGGGCACATCACCTGCAAGCAGAAAAGTTCTCAAACGATAGCTCACACCATCTCCACTAATAGTTCTAATATAAATACTAAATTAAAACAACACAAATATACACGAAAAGTACACGGGAGCTAAACATAAATAAAGGAAAACTACAGGAGGCATGAAAGATGCATATGCAATCCAGTGCAATGATGATTGGATGAGTAGTGAAAGTCTTCGCATGACTTTTGTATACATCTACCAAGCTCACTACTCTCAAGATCGGATCCATGGGGAGTTCGCAACCCATATACTATAACTCATATCTCAAATGTAATGCTCACAATCAAATCAATATAAAGATATCTAATTCATTCAATTAGTCTATATATGAGTTCAGAAATCAACTCAATATGTCCAAAAATCACGATTATCAACTCTAATTAGGCACTATCAAAATAAATATGCATGTAAGACATTATTAGTATAATATTAGCCCCCATCTCGGACATTTTTATCATGATAAAGGGAGTCAATACTCAATAAGTCCTATATTAACAATTTAAGGCCCCGCATGTGCATTATACCTAGAATAAATACATTTAAATGTACAAATAGGGCCAATGACGTCAAAAAAAGTCCTCACATGACAACACACAATATCAGATATCATAATAATAATCTCAAAATATAAACTCAATGGTTAATTTTTCAACTCATAGTATGTTTTACTTATTTATTAACCACCCAACTCAATTAGAAAGTAGTTAAGCCACAACTTATCTTGAAATGATGATTAAGTCTAAAGTGCTTCAACACGAAGCTTTTTCCTTTTGAACAACCTCAGAATCAACTGCAACTTCATATATAAAATTTACACATTGTTGGGTTTAAGGTATATATGTGAATGAAAAATAAAGAAAAAATAGTGGAGGGAAAGAGATACATTAAAATGGAAAGTGTACTTTTTTAATGAAAAGTTCACTAATTCTCCCACACCGGTGGGAGAAGGGAACTTTTAAGTGCTTATACTAAGAAACACTTACTCCACTTGGATAGCGAGGCAAGAACAAGGTGGTGCCTCGCGCCGTCATCGTCGTCGCTTGCTCGGATTTGGATTTGGATTTGGATTTATCAAATGATCGATTGATGAGATCTATCTTTTTAGACGAATTTTATTTGAAACCTTTTTTTTGAGATAAAAGGAACACTGTTTTACGCGATAGTGAGATCTGCGCACGTACTTCGATGATCTGCGGGCACAGGTACAGCACAGGTACTCACTGGAATTTGGACAGTGTCACCTGCGGCCGTGGATCGGGCACAGTTCTAGCACAGACTGGGCGCAGGTGACGCGACTGTACTGAATAGGTGCCATTTTACTGAACCAATGCATCCTTCCAAAAAGGCACATTAAAGGCCATAAATACCTGATATATTCCTCAGGTATTAATATAATTTTTGACAGTAAAAACACTTTTCATATCTTAAAAAACTCATTGTGATCATTAGCTGTTGAGTGAGTTCAACGAATCCAATAATTTGAGGTACCACGATTGTTGGATTGAAAGCCATTTTATCCTGGATGAAAGATTCCAAAATCTCGGATTCAGTGAGGGAAATTATTCCTTAAGGACACTCCGTGAAGTCGGGGGACTTGGCTTTACATTTCTGTATCATCTTATTTCTAAAAATAACACACTTTTTGGATAGATTATTTTAATCTTGTGTTGAAGGTGTTAAGGAACTTCATAGGGGTTCTTGTTTTGAGACTTGAACTTGTGTTGAAGTTGTTGTTCCTATATACAAATTCTTGTACCCGAAAATATTGAAAATAACAATCTTAAGGAATAACTTTCGGAATCTGTATAGCTTGATTTCTAGAGATTAAAGCTTCAATACTTCTACTCTGTTTGAACCTAACTAGTGATTTGAAGACATAAAATCTTCATCACAAGTTAAAGTTCATTCGGTTGACGATTGCAAGTCATAAAAACTTCATCGTTAAACTAGAAACAAGAGGTGTTTAATGTTGCTGCAACTTTATTGAGTAGTATGTTGATATACTTAATTTAATGTCTTGAAGTGACAGAAAAATAATTAGCAATAGTCAAGTGCATGATACTGCAACGACTGTGGAGGCAACTAGTATTTCCACAACGAGTCAAAATAATGCTCCGCAAGCTATGGCACCAGTAGAGAAACTCAGAAAATTCGTGGGTATTGACTTTAAGAGGTGGCAGCAGAAAATGTTTTTCTACTTTACAACTCTTTGTCCTCAAAGGTTCACATTTGAGGGACCTTCAGAGGTGCCTGAGGAAATCTCTGAACAAGAGCGATTTGTGATTGTAGAGGCTTAAAAATACTCTGATTTCCTTGTAGGAACTACATCTTGAGTGGTCTCCAAGATGACCTCTATAATGTGCATAGTGGAACAAAGATAGCAAAAGAGTTTTGGGGAGCACTGGAATGGAAGTATAAGATAGAGAATGCAGGAACCAAAAAGTTCTTCATTGCAAGATTCCTGGAATATAAGATGATAGACAACAAGTCTGTGTCTCCCAAGTGTAGGAACTGCAAGTGATCATCCATAATCTCCTTGCGGAAGGTATGATTTTGACAAATACTTTTGTTGAACAATTGAAAAATGTTCTTAGTATTCACATAAACTGTATTGTAGTTTTGATCATGAATGAAACATTTCAAGTAGCATCAATAATAGAGAAGCTACCACCCATGTGGAAGGACTTCAAGAACTATTTAAAACATAAACACAATGAGATGTTTGTTGAAGATCTAATCGTCAGATTGTGTATTGAAGAAGATAATAAGGCTGCGGAAAGAAGGTCAAGAGAAAATTCTACAATGAATGGAGAAAATATTATAGAAGATGACCACGACTCTAAAAAGCGAAAGAAAGCTGGCAATGAAAGAAATCAACCCAAGAAGAAATTCAAGAAAAAGTGCTTTAACTGTGGCAAGATTGGCCACAAATCAACAGATTGTCGGGCCCCTAAGAAAGGCAAGAAAAAGGACCAAGCAAATGTGGCTGAGTCCAAGAAAGAAATGGATGATCTGTGTGTCATGCTTTCCAGATGCAACCTAGTGTAAAATACTCGTAAATGGTGGATATATTTCGGTGCCACCTACCATGTTTGTGCTAATAAGGAGATATTTTCAAAGTTCGCACTGGCTCAAGGAGAAGAAAAGATCTTCATGGCGAACTCCGCTACTACAAATGTAGAAGGAACAGGAAAAGTATGCTTGAAAATGACTTTAGGCAAAGTGTTGAAACCTAACAATGTCCTGTACGTACCGGAGTTAAGAAAGAACTTGATTTCTATATCACTTCTAGATAAAAATGGATTCAAATGTGTAACTATTTTTGAAAAAGTTATAATTAGCAAAGGAGAAGTGTATGTAGGAAAAGGCTATCTCACTGAGGGTCTATGTAAGATGAATGTAATGACTATTAAAATCAATAAAAGTTCTGTTTCTTCTTACTTGCTTGAGTCTAATGAATTGTGACATGAACGTTTAGGACATGTCAATTATAAAAATTTGTGATAACTGATTAACATAGAAGTTTTGCCAAACTTTGAGTGCAATAAATCAAAGTGTCACACGTGTGTAGAATCAAAGTATGCTAAGCAACCGTATAAGTCCGTTGAAAGAAATTTCAGTCCCTTAGACTTAATACACACTGACATTTGTGATATGAAGTCAACATCACCATGTGGTGGGAAAAAGTATTTCATAGCTTTTATTGATGATTGCACTAGATATTGTTATGTCTACTTGATAAATAGTAAGGATGAAGCAATAGATGCATTTAGGCAATACAAAATTAAAGTTGAAAATCAGTTAGAAAAAAGACCAAAACTATAAGAAGTGATAGAGGCGGAGAATATAAATCTCTCTTCGTCAAAATATGTGTAGAGAATGGAATTTTCCATCAAACTACGGCCCCCTATTCACCTTAATCTAATGGAATTGCAAAAAGGAAAAACCAAACTTTGAAGGAAATGATGAATGTCATACTTATAAGTTTAGGTTTACCACAAACTTGTGGGGGGAAGTCTATCCTTACAGCCAATCGAACACTCAATAGAGTTCCCCATAGTAAGATACAATCAATTTCTTATGAAATATGGAAAGGAAGGAAATCTAACTTGAAATATTTCAAAGTGTGGGAATGTTTAGCGAAGGTCCAATACCTATGCCAAAAAGGATAAAGATAGGACCTAAGACGGTGGATTACGTGTTCATAGGATATGCTAAAAGCAGTAAAGCATGTCAGTTTTTGGCTCATAAATTTGAACATTCGGATATTAATAAAAAAACGATAATTGAATCAAATAATGCTGAATTCTTTGAAAATATTTATCCGTATAAAACTAGACATGAACACTCTAGTGAGGGGGCCTAAACGACCTCGAGATGAACCAAGTGAGAATGTATATAATGATGAGAATCTAAGACATAGTACACGTCAAAGAACATTAACTTCCTTTGGATCAGATTTTGTAGCATTTCTATTAGAAAATGAGCATCAAACTTTTAAAGAAGCAATGCCGTTGTCAGACTCATCCTTTTGGAAAGAGATAGTCAATAGTGAGATTGATTCAATCATAAGTAACCATACGTGGAAATTGGTTGATCTTCCTCCAGGAAATAAACCTTTAGGTTCTAAATGGATTTTCAAAAGAAAAGTGAAAGCGGATGGTACTATTAATAAATACAAGGCAAGATTTTTAGTAAAAGACTTCAAACAGAAAGAAGGCCTTGATTACTTTGATACATACTCTCCAGTAACAAGGATAACATCGATTCAAATATTAATTTCCTTGTCGGCAGTATATGGTCTTGAAATCCATCAAATGGATGTGAAAACAACATTCCTAAATGGAGAATTAGAGGAAGAAATTTACATGGAATAGCCTGAGGTTTTTGTGATTCCAGAAAAAGAGAATAAGGTGTGTAAACTTATTAAGTCATTGTATGGACTAAAGAAAACATCTAAACAATGGCAAGCGAAGTTTTACCAAACCATTTTGTCAAACGGGTTCAAGATAATTGAATGTGATAAATGTGTTTACATTAAAGACACTTCAAATCACCAAATCATTGTTTGTTTGTATATGGATGATATGTTGATCATCAGTAGAGATATTTCTAACATAAACGCTACAAAACGAATGCTTGAGAGTAAATTTAAAATGAAAGACCTTGGAGTTGCGAATAAAATCTTAGGAATAATAATTCATAAACTCCACAAGAGTTAACATTGTCACAGTCTCATTATATGAAAAATATACTTGACAAATTCATGTATATAGAATTTGGTATTGCCAAGACTCCATTAGATGTGAGCTTCGCACTTTGAAAGAATGAAGGTGAAAGTGACTCAACTGGAGTACACAAGAGTATTGGGATGTTTAATGTATATAATGAATTGTACACGACCATACATAGCATGCGCTATTAGTAAGTTGAGTCAGTACATGAGTAATCCCAATAAAACTCATTGGATGACAATGAAAAGAGTTTTGGGGTACCTTAAATACACTCAAGACTATGCTTTGCATTATAATAAATATCCCGCGGTACTTGACGTTTATAGTAATGCGAATTAGATCACCGGATCAAACGAAGTAAAATCCACAAGTGGGTATATATTTACTATTCAGTGGAGGAGTGGTCTCCTAGAAATCATCCAAACAAAAATATATTACTCGTTCTATAATGGAATATGAATTTATCGCATTGGATAAAGCCGGTGAAGAAGTAGAATGGCTCTGAAATTTTTTGGAAGATATTCCTTATTGGCCTAAACCAGTGGTACCAGTATGTATATACTATGATAGCCAAGCGGCAATAGGTAGGGCAGGGAGTAGGGGTGTACATAGGTCGGGTTGGTTTGGTTTTCTATTGAAAAAAAACCAAACCAATTATATCGGTTTATTAAAACTATAAACCAAATCAAAACAACATAAAATCATTTTTTTCGGTTTAGGTTTTAGCCGGTTCTTTTGATTTTTCTCATTTTTTCTTATAATCTTTATTTTTTAAAATTATATTGTGATTGAAGTTTAGATCAAGTATGTTTCACTCATTTGCTAATGAAAAATCACAATTATGAAAAATTGAGGAGCGAAAAACTCGTTTGAAACTAAAAAATAAGATGAAAAGTGAAAAATTTAGGTTTTAATTTTGTATTGAATTTTGGATAATTTTATTAGCAATTAATAGATAAATATTACAACTTAAAGGCCCAAATATGAATATATATATATATATATATATACATCTACTTTCTAAATATTAAAAATTAATAAAACTAATTGAAAAAGTAGATTATAATTAATATTTTATGTATAAAAAGTTAAATTATATACATGCATATATATATATATATATATATATATATATTATATCGGTTTCATTTGGGTTTGATTTGGCTTTTTTTTGGTTAACACCAAACCAAATCAAATCAAACCAAACCAAGAATAATCATTTTTTTTTCAAACGACAAATCAACCAAACCAAATCATAGGTCAATTTTTTTCTCGGTTTGGTTTGGTTTGACTTGACGGTTTGGTCTGTACACCCATAGCAGGGATCATGATATACAATGGTAAATCTAGTTTTTTTCTTGGTTTGGTTTGGTTTGACTTGATGGTTTGGTCTGTACACCCATAGCAGGGAGCATGATATACAACGGTAAATCTCGTCACATAAGACGGAGATATAATACCGTTAGAGAACTTCTCTCTAGTAGAATTATCACTGTTAACTATGTAAAGTCAAAGGATAATGTGTCGGATCCACTTACAAAAGACCTACCTAGAGAAGGAGTGAAAATGACATCCAAGGGAATGAGTTTAAGGCCTAGGACAAGTCAGCATGGCGGTAACTCTACCTAGAAGACTGGAGATCCCAAGAGCTAGGTTCAAAAAAATCAAACAAAGTTATGCCTGACAGGTTCAGCATTGTCAATTACCCAACCCATTCTTATGATGTAGACGATGTTTAGAAAACGAGGATAAGACTTATGGTGTGAAGTCTTTTAATGATTATCTAAATTTGATAAATTTGACTAAATAGTTTAATCTACAGCATTGAACGTTTAGAAATCACCTATGTGAGGAGAAGTGAAAGCCGCTTCGAGGAGAATGTTAGTAAAGGTCGATTCTCTAAGCTCTCATTAAACCAGGACGTGTTCATGGCTGTAAAAAACAAAACCGTGAAAATCATAAATATTAAAAGGCTGATCATGTGACATGTGTTGTCTAGGTGTACATTAAAGCTCGATTGTTCAAAGATATCAAATCTACCAATTAACAGAGTCCATCCGATGCATGTTCACTATGGAAACTTCAAAGGGAAACCTACTTATCTAGATGCAATCAGTATTTGCTAAATTATCATATGCTTGTTCGTAAATTCTTCAAAAGATAGTCATTCTCCATTCATGTGGGGGGTTGTTGGGTTAAGGTGTTTGTGTGAATGAAAAATGAAGGAAAAATAGAGGAGGAAAAGAGAGACACTAAAATGGAAAGTGTACTATTTTAATGAAAAGTTCACTTATTCTCCCACATCGGTGGGAGAAGGGAACTTTTAAGTGTTTATAATAAGGAACACTTACTCTACTTCGATAGAGAGGCAAGAATAAGGTGGTGCCTCGCGTCGTCGTCGTCGTCGCTCGTTCGGCTTGGCTTCAGCTTCGGATTTGGAAAACTATCTATGAGATCTATCTTTTTAGACAATCCTATGTGGGCACATTTCGAATACTATGCAAATGCATACGCAATCATGCGACCCTTTGAGATAAAAGGCACACTGTTTCGCTCTGTAGTGCAATATGCATGTGCACTTTGATGAACCGTGGGCGTAGGTGCAGCGCAGGTACTCACCTGAATTAGGATAGTGTTATTTGCCGCCGCAGGTCGGGCGCAATTCCAGCAAAGACTGGGCACAGGTGAGATGACTGTACTGAATAAATGCCTTTTTGCTGAACCAATGCATCCTTCTTGATACAAGCATGAAGAGCACAAAGAGTACAAGGTATTTTCAAAGGTTTAAGTTTCGGATTGAAGACCTTTTGGAGCCTTTTCAAGCCTTGTTCATGCAAATGAAAGCTTACGAGAGCATGATGCCTTCAACCAAGGGAGTGTACTTGCTTAACTGTGAAGAGGAGGAGCCTTGAAAGCCTGGCATATCATATACTACATGGGTAACTTCCACTAAGGGCATAGAGTTGTTTTTGATCTCTCTCTTTACACTCCAAAGGAGCACCCTTCATTAAGGGTATTTTAGTTATTGTTTTGTAATAGTATAAATAGACCCTTTAGCTTCTATTTTCCTTAGTTTTGAAGAATTGATTGAGTGAAACTCAAATTGTATTTTCTTTCCTTAGTGTAGGGCTTGGAAAAGTCATCTTAGTGTAGGTCTTGGAAAAGACATTGAAACTAGGGATTAACACATTTGATGGATTTCACTTATCTTGATCAATTGGCAAGAAAGGTGTGATTGAGGAGTGTGAATTCTTTTGGTCCACCTAAGAGTGTGGTGTTATCTCTCATTACTGTTGTGTGTCTTTGTGTTTGATACACCTTGGTGCTATTCATTGGTGTTGGTGAGGGTCTCATTACCTATCCTTTATATTTATGCAATCTTCTTCTTCATCTCCTTTCTATGTGTTATTTTCTTTGTCTTGTGGTTGTTGATTTTTGTGTCTCGAGTCCTTAAATTCGGTTATTAGATTGTTTTAGTATATCATTTGGTATCAAAAGCCATGTATTAGAGTTGTTCCCACAACTATAAGTCTTGGATCTAAGAAAATCTTCACAAAAAAAGAGTCTAGAGTCAAAAAATCCACAAAAAGAGTCAAAAATCCGAAAAACTCAAAAATATTGTGTATTGTCTTGTTGTTTGGAAGTAGATCCGAATTTCTCAACTTAGCTCTATTAATTTTTTGCTTGTTTTGATAGTTTCTAGTGTTAGATTCTTGTTCTCTAGAACTTAAAGGGTCTATATCTAAGTTTACAACAAGATTTGGTTGTTTTGAGCTAGATCCACCATTGTTGTGGCTTGTTTGAAGCTTTTGAGGAGGGATCTCATGTTTTACAACTTGTTTGTGCCATTTTGTGGCGGGTTTTATGTTGGTTGTGCTTGGTTTGGCAAAGGGAACCTAGATCTAAAAGAAAATTTGAAGTTATGGTTCATTTGCATAGTGGTCTAACCTTGGTCAACTCTTGAATATTCATCTTGTTCATCCACCATCTTCAAATCTTGTTGAAGAAGAATATTCAAGTAGCTTGTTTGATCCAAAAATGGAGAAGAAAGAGAGTGTACTAAGTTTTTGTACAAGAATATTCCCTAGCATATTCTAAGTCTTCCAAAAAGGAAGAGGGGACAAGGGGACAAACAAGTACAATTGAAAGTACACTTGAGGGGACCAACCCATTTTGAATTCATTTGAATCTCCAAAAAGGCTTCAAACCTTCATTTTCCCCCTAAAATCGAAATTCTTCTTCCCTAAAGGAGTGGTTGGCCAAAACAAGAGATTTGGAAATTGAAAATTTTAAAAAGCGACGTCCAACCACAAGCTGCCACGTCATCACTTTATGAACAATCAAATCGGGTCCTAAAATTAGATGTCTTAGTTTCTAATTTTTTATTCTAGTTTCTTGTATATTAAAATCTATCACTAATTAGCAAGCTAGTAAGTACCTATTAGATTGATAATTAGTTTTGAGTTTGTTTATTCGTGCCTTCGATTTTTGTATGCTTTTCTTATTTTTAATTCGTAGTAGTTTGTTGGTTCAAGTTCGTGCATCATTTTATTTGAGTCATATCAAACAAAAATCAATTCCGGGCCAAAGCATATTCACCACTCAATTCACTTGCCAAGTATTTCCAAGTATTCAACACTTGTGAGACCAAGTGTGAGGTGAGATCCGAGTGTGAGTGTGGTGAGGATTATTGAACAAACGTGTTTGTTTGTTTTGTAGGTTTTTGATTGTTTGTTAGGTACTTACTTATGGAACCCATGGGTTCAAGTGAACAATCCATTGATAATGATATTGGTGGACTCATCATGGCTCAACTTGAGGCCATGAATCAAAAGATGGCAAGAATAGGTTCAAATTTGGGAGCAATAAAGGAACATATAAGAGATATGAAAGGTTATGTTGGATCAATGAGGGGTGACGTGATTAAAATAAAAGTGGGGTTTGATAGACTATGTCCACCAAAACCTCCACAAGTTCAAATCCCTTAAAACCAAAGATTCTACACTTCCCCAAATCCAAAGCCACTAACCCAAATCCATTCTCAACCAAAACTGATACCTCCTCTCCAAACTATACTAAACTGAGGCCCCTCCATCCAAGTAGAAGATGGGGGAGAGTTAAGGTCCAAGGAGAATGAGGCCAAGCCTCAAGATGAAGAGAGAGTGGATGGAGAAGTTCAAGAAAAATGTAAAGAAAAAAGGAAAACGGAAGCCACGACTTGTGAGCTTGGAAAAGGAGAAACTACTTTGATTGCGGGTCTTCTCCACAAAGGACCCTTGATATTTACTAACCCAACTGCTAGCACTTTGCCTAGCATTGATTCTTCTTGTGTGCATTTCAAGATCATATGTTCTCAAAGAAGAATCCAAAAGAAGTTCCCTACACACACATGGTTGATGAGTTAATAGAACCCTTGGCTGAAAGTTCCAATCTTGGAATAAGTGATGAAGAAATAAATACAAGTGGATATCTTAAAATATTCCATTTTGAAGTGGAACATGAGGGCTGCCATGATGCAAAACCAAGTGAAGAACATACTTTCCATGATCTACAAAGTAACAAAGCTATCTTCTACACTCCTAGAAACTTGCATTGTTGTGATGTGGCTTGTAGTGGCCAAAGTGGTGTAGTTTCGGATTTCCTTAGTGAAGAAGTGTATGAATCTTCCTTTTGTGATACTCTTGGTGTAGTTAGGTTGCATAAGGACCAAATCCTTGTTGTAAGTACACAAGCACTAGTTGATCTTTTAGATGACAAAATCAATTCTTTTTGTAAGAATGATTTGTGTCTACCTATTGATCTTTTAGATGACAAAATCAATTCTTTTTGTAAGAATGATTTGTGTCCACCTAGTGCTAGCACTTATAACTTGAATAAGGTTCCACTACCAAGTGAAAAGAGTGTTCACACACTTGTTGGCCCTTGTGAAAACCAAGGTCAGTCTATGTTGGTAAGTAAGTTGCCAACAACTAGTGAGGGTGTGGAAAATGATCAATCGGGTGGAGTTGACCTTGATTTGCTAGAATATTTAGGAGACCCGAATTGTGATTTTACTTGTACAAATGCTTTTGATTATGATCCCTTTGCTGCCTATCATGGTTTGAATATGTATGTGGGCTACTCTCTTGAAAGAAAAGGTGGTATTTATTTAAGTATTCTATCTACTTATTCTTTGTGTGTTTCCTATGATGAGCATACCAATGGTGATGAGCTTGAAACTAGTGAGTACATGCATAAGGACACCAAAGTTGAAGTTAACTTGTGTGACACCTCTCTCAACCCACTTTGCTCTCATGACATTTTCAATAGTGATAGAGAGGGTATGCTTAACTTTGTGGAGGGAACCTTAAGGGAAAATGAGAGTGGCTAAGACTTAGACCTTTGTCTTCTACTTCCATTTGATCCCGGTGTACCTTTGAGATGTGGGTGGGGTAACTTCGGGTCATGTGCATTCCCTTTTGACGTTAACACTATTCATTTCTTTTATATCCTTTCTTCTAAGTTTTTCATATCAAATACCAAGTATGTATGGATGTATGTCAAATGTGAACAACCTTGTCTTGTCTATATAACTTGTAATGTTGATCTTATCAATGAGTATGGTCCTTTGAACTTGTGTGATAAAAACCATGAAGTTAATATTATTCAAGGTAACCATGTGTATGTCAAAATTGTGTGTGGTGTTTTGGGAAGTCATGACTTTGATCCTTAAGTACAAAAGGTAGGTAGTTTCGGCCTAAACCCATGCCTACTACTTCCCTCTGATCCTGGGGTACTTGTGAGATGTTGGAAGTGTAGTTTCGATTCATGCTTATTATTTTTTAATGTTGATGCTATTCACTTTCTTGGTATCCTTTATACTAAGCTTTTCATGTTGAATATCAAGGATACGTGGATGTATGTTAAATGTGAACCACCGTAGAGTGATGATATAATTGTGGTACTAATGCTAACACTCCTACTAAGAGGATTGTGTGCTTGTTTTCTTCTCTCTTTGATTTTGCAAGATGTGATTTGAGGACTGATTCCTTTCAAGATGGAGAGGATGATACAAGCATGAAGAGCACAAAGAGTACAAGGTATTGTCAAAGGTTCAAGTTTCGGATTGAAGACCTTTTGGAGCCTTTTCAAGCCTTGTTCATGCAAATAAAAGCTTACAAGAGCATGATGCCTTCAACCAAGGGTGTGTACTTGCTTAAGTGTGAAGAGGAGGAGCCTTGAAAGCCTTGCATATCATACACTACATGGGCGCCTTCCACTAAGGGCATAGAGGTCTTTTTTATCTCTTTCTTTACACTCCAAAGGAGCACCCTTCATTAAGGGTATTTTAGTCATTATTTTATAATAGTATAAATAGACCCTTTAGCTTTTATTTTCCTTAGTTTTGAAGAATTGATTGGGTGAAACTCAAATTGTATTTTCTTTCCTTAGTGTAGGGCTTGGAAAAGTCATCTTAGTGTAGGTCTTGGAAAAGACATTGAAACTAGGGATTAACACATTTGATGGATTTCACTTGTATTGATCAATTGGCAAGAAAGGTGTGATTGAGGAGTGTGAATTCTTTTGGTCCACCTAAGAGTGTGATGTTATCTCTCATTGGTGTTGTGTGTCTTTGTGTTTGATACACCTTGGTGCTATTCATTGGTGTGAGTGTATGTCTCACTACTATCCCTTTACTTTTATGCATTTCATCTTCATCTCCCTTTCTTCTAGTTGCTGATTTTTGTTTCTTTAGTCCTTAATTTCAATTTTTAGGTTTGTTCATATATCACTTCCAAAAGGACACATTAAAGGCTATAAATACCTGATATATTCCTTAGGTAATAATATAATTTTTGACAGCAAAAACACTCTTCATATCTTAAAAAACTCGTTGTAATCATTAGCTGTTGAGTGAGTTCAACGAATTCAATAATTTGAGGTACCGATATTGTTGGATTGAAAGCCATTTTATCCTGGGAGGAACATTCCAAAACCTCGGGTACAGTGAGAGAAATTATTTCTTAAGGACACTCCGTAAAGTCGGGGGACTTGGCTTTACATTTCTGTTTCATCTTATTTCTGAAAAATAACACACTTCTTGGATAGATTATTTTAATCTCGTGTTGAAGGTGTTAGGAACTTCATAGGGGTTCTTGTTTTGAGACTTGTACTTGTGTTGAAGTTGTTGTGCTTATATACAGATTTTTGTACCCAAAAATATTAAAAATAACACACATTAAATAAATGATACCCATGTTGCCTATATTTGAGCCGAATTTAAAATGGGTTCAAAAAATGATTTCGAAAATGAAAAGGGTAAAAATAAAATTTTGTTTTAAAAATATATTTTCCAAAGTTATAGGAATATACAGTTGAATATTCATGCCAAAAACTGAGTTTAAAATGAGTTCCAAATCGAAGAAAAAGTATTTTAAAGCATTTTCGGAAAGATTCTCATAACCCCATGCATGTTAAAATCAAGAATAAGAGTGTTTTGATGATATATATAAATCAATAAAAAGTAATAAAGCTAAAATATTGAAGCTTACCCAAACTCAAATGGTGATAAAAATTCAAAAAATTATTTAAAATCGAAACTCAAAATAGAAAAAAATAAAAAAATTGAGAAAAAAAAGAGGTTATATACAGTGATTGTTGCTTGCGGTACCAGACCACTAAAGCGATTACAGCTTAAGCGAGGCCTGACCGCTTAAATGATTTTGTGCCACAAGTTGCTAAATAATTAGTCGATAAGTTTTTGTGAATTCGATATCCACACACGCTAACTAAAGACTACTCTAATGTTGGTCTTAATATAATAAACAAGAAAAGAAAGACGTTTGTGTTGAGAGATGCCTATGATCTAATTGCAGAGAAACCTTAGTTTAATCATTCTATTTTTCATTCCTTTAGTATAGTTTAAAATTATTTTCAGTTAGTTTCACTTTGCTGACGCAACATCATTAAACCATGTTTGTTCGTTTGTTAGAATGTATGAGAGTACTGAATATCATGTACTAATAATTATTTATTTTATTTACCAAAAACAAAATAATTATTTATTTTGCATTGGTCAAGCTTGTATTGGTTGATAGGGATTTTTTTATGACATAATCTATAAATGTGTCATTTAACTTGGCTTTGAATCACATCTATGACCTTTAATTTTAGGTGTGCACATTTAAACATTTAAACTTGTATAAAGTTGAACAAGTAGAAACAAATATTTATGTGACGTTCTACGCGACCAATTCTTGTCATGTCACATAGGACGTGTGTATCTACTTGACCTTATACAAGTTTAAGTGTTTACTTGTGTACACCTAAAGTTGGAGCATAGATATGATTTGAGACTAAGTTTATAAGTATTATATTTTTTTTATTCAGTGTTTGATGCAGTGTATTAAAATTAATATACATGGTATAATTTCTAAAAAAAGAATTTTTTATAAAATACCTTTCTCAAATATGATGAAAAACATATGGAATATATTTTGAATGACAATTATATATTTAATCATGCTAATGCATATTTTAGAATCTCTTATAATACTAATATCAGAAATTTACATGTATTAATTATTCATACCTTAATACTAAATAGAATTATACATAACTTAAAAAAATCAAATAGAATATTAATAATACAACACTAATACATACATGCATTATTTTTTTAAAATATTCTACTTAACGACTCCTGATTTAAAATTCATCAATAACTAAGAAATGAGAAACATAATTATTCCCATTAGTAATAAAGAAGATAGAAATTAGAAAATAGTCCAAGCTAACGAGGAGAGGACACCACAAAGTTGAATATAGGCCGGCAAAAAAGTTCTCCTCCCAACACTTCCATTGTCCTCTTCTATAATTTTATTTATACCATACATTGTTAGGTAGTATTTATACATTTTACTTTTTCTCTCTTATTTTATGTGTCATAATTTAAGCGAATATAAAATTTACAAAATAAAAAAATACTTGATGATTTTTATTAAATAATTTTTTATTAAAATATATATATTATTATTATCTTTAATTAAGTAAAATTTTATAAGTGGACTAATAAAGATAAAACTAAAATTGTGTCTTTAAATAATTATTAAATAAAAAATATTTTTTGAGATAAATAAAAATAAAAAATAACACAGAGAATGAAATAAAGGGGTAAAGTTTATTAGTATACTAGTTTAGGTGTACACGCCTCACGCGTGTACCTCACTTTATTGAGTTTAAACATTACACTAAATAAGATATTTGTTTAAATAATAAAGATAAATACAATAATTAAATTCAACATCTTTCGGAGAATTTATTTAATTAAACTTAACCTTTACCCAAAATATTTCTCAAAATCGATCGTCATTCATCTACTACCTGTAAACTGCAACAAAACAATACGATGATAGAGACATTAAAATAATATAATTAAATCTAACCTTTACACAAAAATTTCCTCAAAGTCGTTCAACACTCATCTATCACCTGTAAACTATAACAAAATAATATGATAATAGAGATATCAAAATAATACAACTAAACTTTATCTCTACGCAAAAAAAAATCTCATAGTAGAGATATAAAAATAATATAATTAAATCTAACATTTACCCAAAAAAATTCCTCAAAGCCGACCGACATTCATCTACCATCTGTAAATTCATCTACGACCTGTAAACTACAGCAAAATAATACAATAGTAATCACAAAACTTCAGTTTTGATCAAAATAATTCTTGTCTGAGCGATGAAATTTTGACACTAAATAATGACTTGAATGAAAATAAAGAAGCTATATATATATATATATATATATATATATATATATATAAAGCATCAATCATATTTTCACAATAAATAAAACAGTTTCTTCTCTAGTTTAACGTGCATATCAATATTTATAGAAGTATTTACTTAATGGAGTCCTATTTTAGGAATATTTTTCTATCTTATTTCAGGAGTATTTTTCTAATTGATTAGTACAAATGAATATATTAATTGATTCTCATTCCATATATTTTAGGAGTTTCATATATTTTAGGATCTAGTTAATATAATAAACGTAATTAAATAATAAATTAAAAAAATAGTAAAAAAATAATTTTATCTAAAGGTAAGTTTTTTAATGAAGGATAAAAAATTTAAATCAATTTTCAGAAACTTGTATTTGGGTTGCCGTGTGGATCCTAAGAATATATACTGTATCATGTATACCAGGTAAAAATGTATTTATATATTTTGTTCATGCAACTGTTTTTCATGAAGTTGAAAAAATTGACTACTTTAATTAACTAATGCTTTCCACAAGCATACAAATAGTTGATCAAAAGACACCGACATACAAACATTAATGACAATTTTTAAGAATCTATGTTTAGTCAAAATACCTTTTCCATGCGTAGTATCCAAATTAGTAGTATACGTACTATTTTATCCACGTAGGAATAGGCAAAATCAAATTCAACTCATTCCTTTTGTTTAAATTTGAAATAATTATTAATACATTCACCTATCAGCTCAATATATTTCAGTCTAATTTATTTTAACTATTAAAAATTAGATTAATGTTTAGCCTAATTGATTTTTGAGAAATTAAGTTAAAATATTTTTAAAAGACTTTATTCTATTTAATATATTATATATAGTTATAATAAAGAAAAATTATTTTTATTAGGAAATAAAAAATTATAAAATAACAATCAAATAATTAAAATTAAAATTTAGTAAAAATTGAACAAATTGAGTTAGAATTCAAAACCTAATCCATTTTGATCCACTCTGTTTTGAGACAAACAAACTTAAATCAGATTGATCTTGAGTCGTTTGTTACCTTGATTTATTTTAACCTGTTTAAATTTAACCCAATCTATCCAGTTATCACCACTGTTATTATTTGGCTTACAACTACAGCGATAGCGAAACTAATAACTAAAGCAAAATTTAATGTGTCAATGAGTATATAAGGAAGTTAAACCTACTTTCTTAACTTTGGTTCAATCATAAATTTTTAAGTTATGTTTTAAATTTTGAAAACCGAAGCTTTTGAAATTCTATTTAGGTATGCATTTTATTTGAAAAAAAATAAAAAATTGTAAGTGAGAAGTCCAAAAAGGTAAAAAATTAATCTAAGTCAGTTTTTGAGAACTTGAAAATGAAGATCATATTTTTAAAATCTGGTCAAATTTCATTGTCAAACATATATTTGAATATCAACTTTTAAAATCTGACTCATAATTTATGATCAAACATATATTTGAAGATGAATTTTAAAAAAATTATTCAAAAAATTTAGGTTAAACAGATATTTGTAGATAAATTTTCAAAATCTGATTCAAAATTTATCATCAAACATAAATTTTTGAGATAGATTTTAATATTTTGATTCAAAATATATGATCAAATTTATATGTAAGAAAATTTTTAAAATCTGATACAAATTTTATTGTCAAACATATATTTGAAGATAAGTTTTCAAAATCTGATTTCAAATTTGAGGTCAAATATGTATTTAAAGAAATTTGTAAAAAAATCTTATTCAAAATTTATGGTCAAACATATATTTGAAGATAAATTTTTAAGATAGATTTTCAAAATTTGATTCAAAATATATGTCACACCCCCGGTTTTTCACCGCGTCCAACCCTGCTAGGGAGTTGGTTTTAGAGAAAATGGGTTTTTTCAATTAAAGTGACGTTTTGAAAAGGGATTACTTTACTTATAGAGTCGCCACTTGGAATTGAGTTTGGGTGTTCCAAGTCACCTTATTGAATCCCTATTCAAAAGGAAATGACTCTTCAATTTTTGTGTTTTCGTCTGCGAACTAGAAATCCGGATAAGGAATTCTGTTGACCGAGGGGAAGGTGTTAGGCACCCCTCGAGTCCCGTGGTTTTAGCACGGTCGCTTTAATGACTTACGTCCGGCTTAAATTAATTTTTTCTTTTTAGGATTTATAATATTTATTAACCTAAAAGTTGTTTGCCTCCCGCGTTTAATTTATTTTGAAATTATTTATTATATTGACGTGTGGCTTACCGATAGTAGTACTTTTCGGCCTCACCACAAATTTTGGCACGTTTCTCGCGCCTTTATGGCATTTATGAGTCGTCTCTATTTTCCTAATCTAAATAAGCACCTAATGGGTTTAAAACCTACCCAACCCAATTCAATCGGCTTTAAACGGGTAGGTTAATTTATTAAAACGAATGGTCGGTAGCAGGGCTTTCCAACTTCATCGTTAACTTTCACTTGTATCTTGAATATTAATTATTTAGAGGCTAACAACCTAACTCATTGTTTTATGAATTCACTCCCTTACAATATGTTTTTTCTCTCTTTTATTTTATCATATATGATAAGTCTTGAATAGGTAAAAATACAATGCTAAATCCAACTTAATTATTATGAAATCCAAAGTAAAATAGTACACATTTCAGTATTTACGAATCAGTTGTAAATTGCTAAAACAACAAATAACAATAACAATACAAATGTGCTGGAACCTAAGTACAAACTATCTATTAGCAACATGAACAAGGAATAATCAATTAGACAAGGCCAACTTGGCCAAGTAGGAGCGAGATAAATGAAGGCAAATAAAAAATAAATAAGTAAATAAATAAACTAACTCAAGATAATTAAAACACAAACTGGTAGTTTATTAGTTTAATACAGTTGATTAGCGAATTTATCAGATCCATTTTAAGCCAAAAAAAAAAGAAGGAAAAAGACAAACAAAAAGACAATGTGCATGGCTTGATATATATATACATTTACGTTTGGCAGAATAAAGGAAAAACATAGACTTAACTAGTGCCTAAACTATTGAGGTAAATCATTGCTTTACACTGCCAAACTAGTGAAACCAGAAGAGGTGACGTATTTCAAAGTAATAATTTATTTTTTTTTTAGGAAAAGAAAGATAACTCCCATTACTCATCTTTTGATTTTAAACCCGAATTGTCTAATCTTGTCTCAAATTTTGAAAGAAAAGAAAAATAAAGCAGACAATCTTTGACTAGAGAGTAACGTGAAACATAGTGTATTCAAATCTCACATTCTTAGAACTTAATAAGATCGAAAAAACAAAACTAGCAATAACGAATTCTCCTTATTCCAACACACAATTATATGGTACACATAAAAAACATACCCATTGAACGCTATCTTTTAGTAAGTTTAACATGCATATAATTCCGCATCATGTAACAATCCTAAACTTTATAAAATTAGTTGGCAACTCCAAATCTACATACAACCGTATAACTACTCCATAACTTACTCGTACAACTCATGGCAATCATAAAACCTACATAATTAATCAACCACACATACTAAATAATGCATAATGTCATTTAAACAATTTTATTTATGCTTTGATTCACAAGAAACTTATGGAATAATAATAGTGAGTTGGATAAAAACCCGTGTGATGAAATAAATTCAGTATAGAAGCAAGAATGTCATTACCGAAAACTCAAACGGAGATCCCGAACTCAAACCCGAATTTCTTTTCCTCTTCTCCTTTGATTTTTCTTTTTTTTCCTTTCTTTTTCTCTTCTGTTTTTTTTTTCTTGTTCTTCCGTGTGTGTGTTTAATATATCTTTTTCCCTTTTTTTTTTTTTGTTTTTCCGTGTGTGTGTGTTTAATATATGTTAAGTGCATGTGTGCATGTGTGTGGACGTGGCAAGTTGAGGGAGGGAATGATGGGAGTGGTTAAGTAGAAGTGGGAATTGTGGGTGGTTTGGGTAGTTTAGGTTTCTTTATTATTATTATTATTATTAATTTTTATTATTATTATTAATAAAATAAAAATAATTAAAAACTAATAAAATATAATATAAGCTAATAACTAGTTTTAGGAATGTGATTAAGAAAAATTAATATCACAACATTCTTTATAAAAAGTTGAAAGAAGAAAACAAATATAATTTAGAATTTTTTTTATATTAAAAAAAGAAATAAATAAACAATAAAATAAAACTTATTTAAAATGTGACTCTATTTTTTGTAATTTTCAAATTTTTTAACAAACTTCAAAGAGTAAGATAAATTTAAAATGCCTAAAAAAAAATTAATTGAACATTGAAATGATATAAAAACATTAGGTTTGGGTCAAAATTAGGTGTTTACAATATATGATCAAATTTATATTTAAGAAAACTTTTAAAATCTGATACAAAATTTATTTTCAAACATCTATTTGAAGATAAGTTTTTAAAATTAGATTCCAAATTTATGGTCAAATATATATTTTAAGAAATCTTTTTAAAGATTTTATTCAAAATTTATGGTCAAACATATATTTGAAGATAAAATTTTAAGATAGGTTTTCAAAATTTGATTGAAATATATGATTAAATTTATATTTAAGAAAACTTTTAAAATCTGATACAAAATTTATCGTCAAACATACATTTGAAGATAAGTTTTCAAAATCTGATTCCAAATTTATGGTCAAATATGTACTTTAAGAAATCTTTTTAAATATTTTATTCAAAATTATGGCTAAACATATATTTGATAAACTTTTAAGATAGATTTTCAAAATTTAATTCAAAATATATGATCAAATTTATATTTAAGACAACTTTTAAAATTTGATACAAAATTTATCGTCAAACATATATTTGAAGTTAAGTTTTCAAAATCTGATTTCAAATTTATGGTCCAATATGTATTTAAAGAAATCTTTTTAAAGATCTTATTTAAAATTAATGGTCAAACATATATTTGAAGATAAATTTTCAAAATTTGATTCAAAATATATGATCTTAGAATCTGATACAAAATTTATGATCAAACATATATTTGAGGATAAGTTTTCAAAATCTGATTCCAAGTTTATGGTCAAATATGTATTTAAAGATTTTTTTTTTTAAATTTTATCCAAAATTTATGGTCAAACATACATATTTAAGATAGTTTTTTTAAATCTTATTCAAAATATATGATCAAATTTATATTTAAGTGAAATTTTCTTCAAATCAGATCTAAAATTTATAATCAAAAATATATTTGAAGCTAAGTTTTCAAAATTTATAGTTAAACATATATTTGAATATAAAGTTTTGAAATATGATTCAAAATTTTTAGCCAAATACTAGCATAATACCTACCAAATAGTATAATTTTTAGAGGACCTTTGGCTCCGCCCTTACCTACCAAACATCGATTAGTGACCAAAAAAATATTCTATGACCACATCTTGTTATTATTACAAATACCCAAAAGGTAAACTCCAAATATAATTATACATTTAATTTCTACCCAAATATCATTTTGGTAAGTTGGAATTCCTCATTATCACACACTTATAAATAGACAACACAAGTGTTGGAATATTGGACCAAAGATAGAGACTTATGAGAGGGATGTGTCTTTGAATCTCACTCTATTATTCTTTCTTTTCTTACTCTCACCTCCCCCTCTTCCTCTTTGAAAAAAGAAAAAGTAAGTGTCCATTATATTTACACTTCTCTTTTTTCATTATTCATCAAATTAAGCTAATAGAAATGGAGTTTGGGTTGATGATGATGTGGACAATTATATGTATGATTTTTGGGTTGAAATGGTTACTATCAAGTGTAAATATTTGGTATTATGAAAAAATAAAGTTGGGTGGTGACAAGAAGGTGGTAAGGTTATCATTGCCACCAGGTGATTTTGGGTGGCCGTTCATTGGTACTATGTGGTCCTTCCTTAGAGCTTTCAAGTCTAGTAATCCTGATTCATTCATATCTTCCTTTATTTCCAGGTCATTTCTCTTTCTCAATCATCAATTTACGAGTTCGACGGAATTCAAGAACATCATATATTTATGTTACTAATATTTTATATGTTTCGAAAAAGTATTGTTTAATTCTAATTGTGCCAATCGAGTGGTGCACAAACAACAACCAACACTTGAACAACACATTTTTTTCTTCTTTTTTTGACCTATAGATATTCTTGCGATAAATTCAAAAGTATTCTTGCATATAAAACATCACTTAAGAGTGTCAAAGGCAGATCTAAAATTAACAATTTATGAATTCAATCTTTCGAATTTTTAATATTGAATTCGTTATATTTTTAGAATTACGGATTCAAACTTGTTGTTTATGACAAGTTTAATTACTCATAAATTCATGCTTTTTTCACAAGTATTGGTTTTAGATGCATACACCCTTGAAGAGAGCATAAACATAATTACACGACTCTAAACACTTCAACCAACTGATTTACAAAATATATATAAAATGTATAAATTGAGTATACTTATATCAAATATACATATACTGTACATAATCAGTGTATAGATTGTGTATATTTTGACCATGTTGCTAAACTAGTTGATCAAATTTTATATATACGTAACTTTCCCTTTTGTTTTCTTTTGGCTTTTTTTAATAAATTTTGTAAACTGATATATATCATGATTTTGAATTAGTGAATAGTTTTTTTCAAAACTAGCCTAGTGTAATTGGAGCGGTAAAAAAGGTTGTCTTTTTCCTAAGCAAATTAAAGCTAGTGAAACTTGTTTAGCGGTTTCGCTGGTTGTCTCCATTTTCTGTAATTCTAATTGGTAAAAAATAAAATTGTCTGCGTTTGTTGTGTCGATTAGTGAGTGAACAATTAGTCAAGAGAAAAGAAACAAAAGAAAAGAAGAGAAAAGAGGAAAATGAAAAGTATTGCAAGCCTAGTCATCTTTTTCATTTATTCGAGGCAGACAATATTTGTCATTTTATCTGTTATTTTTCTTTGGCCTTACAAGAACAAACGACATTATAATATTCTCTATAATTTTCACTTCTTCCTATCATCAACTTACATTCCCTTTTTTCACATCAAAGTTTGTGGACTTACAGGCGTTTGTCCATAGTTAATGTTTTTCACTTCGTACGTTTTAAATTTGTGAAGTTAAAAAGTTGTGTTGTGATTAGATTTTTGCAAAGAAGAAGTAAGATCATTTTATTTGAAATTTAGGTATGGAACGCTTTTTTGAATTTGAAAAAAGGTGAACAATTCTCATTGTTAAATGGGTCGTAAATTTTACTAGTAGTGAAAAGCAAAGATCTTAGCACTTAAACAAAAAATGTGAGAAGAAAAAGACTAGTTTGATGTTTATATTAGGCTCTTTTTTTGTCAAAATTTCAGCCCATTATATCTTGAATTTCCATCAACAGAACTGTTACTCTTTTCCTTTTATTTTTTTCTCTTGTTTTCTAAAAAAATCAATTCAATTCTATTATTATTATTATTATTATTATTATTATTATTATTATTATTATTATTATGTCGTCATCCAAATAAATTAAATGTGTCCTAATATATGCCTCTTTTAACTTGTCTAGTTTGCTCTTGTTTTAAACTTTGGTATCCAATTTTATTTATTGTTTAGAATGAATATTGTATATTTATTTTTGCCACTCCTGGGGATTGGGGTTGTGGGTGGGGAGGTATTTGGATCTCGAGGAGATAAGAATGCTTCATGTCTCCTCTTTATACATTTCCATGTTTTGTAATAGAACTATTTGACAATATTCGAACGTACGATCTCTGAATAAACTTTTTTCCAGTTGAAAGACACTAAAATCTTATCTTTCAGACAACAATCATACAAGCATAAGTCTAGTCCTTAGTTACTTGGCACTACTTTGCTAGACAATTTGACAAGATAAGAAAGTGCATTTTAGATAGATAGGGAATAAACACCTGCCCCCACTAAGCCATTTTCCATTTGAATTACCTGAAGAATTTTTTTATTTTTTTTTTTAAAAAAAACTTATTTTCTTGAGCTTGGTCAAAAGGAATATGACCATAGATTAAACAAAATGTCCATTGTAATAGTCAAGAGAGAGAAAAGAAATGTATTTTTGTTCTTATAGTTTATTCTAGTGTGTCTTCGGATATAGCTACATGATTCAAAGGGATTCAGAATTTTTTTCGTGAGATATTTTTAAAACTGTACATTTATATACTTTTTACACAACTTTTATACAGGTTTTATACAAATCTTATATATAAATATTCTATACGGAAATTATATAGTTTTGATATAATTTATATAATAACTGTACATTTGCACTTCAAATTAAACTATTTCCTTGAAAATGATCATGGAAATTAAATTCCACTTTCTAGCAATTTTAATTTACTGACTGGTTCTATACCATTTTTACACAACTTTTATACAGGTTTTATACAAATCTTATACATAAATATTCTATACGAAAATTATACAGTTTTGATACATAATTTATATAATAACTGTATTTTTTTTTACACGTATTATACAACAATTATAGAATTTGTATACACTTTCTATATATTGTACATATACATATTTGATAGAACTATACAATTTCTATACATATATCTTATATAGATTCATATTCTATTTAATAATTATATCGTTTTTATATAATTTAATTATAATTTCTAAAGAATAAAAAAAAGCAGAATATTTGATCAATTTAAAAATTTATAGTAAAAAAAAAATTGAAATATTTTTAAAATGGCCGAATTGCCCAAGTTGAATATTGTATCAGTATTGTATATAGACTATATCAGTATCGTATATGGACTACGTGGATCAAACTGATCCAAATTGGGAAAGATTCGGAAATGACCATAAAATGACATTTGTTTAGCCGACTGGACATTATTTGTCCAAATGCGAAACTTGGGCTATAATTGGGCTATTATTTTTTAAAAAGGTCATAGAGTGTCCTTTTCCCTTAATATATTGCAAACAAATGACTAACATCTTATATTAATTAGAATGAATCTTTCTTGTATTAATAATCATATTATAGGTGAAGTTAAATCTGTGTGTCTATTAAAAAACATTACACCAAAACAACTAATATACAACAACAAAAAAACAACTTTAAATTATTATAATACTATTTTTTTTTTTATGTATATTTATATATCTCATGCCTTTTATTTAAGTTTTACTTTACGCCATAAAAAAAGTTATAATGTATAGGTCACATGTTTCAATTTTCAAATGCGACACTCTTAACATATTTTTTAAAATTCATTGTTAAAATTTCTGGTTCCTTAATGATTTTTGTAGTTGTATATTGTAGATTCGGACGTACAGGAATGTACAAGACATTGATGTTTGGTAGTCCAAGTGTGATTGTTACAACACCAGAAGCTTGCAGGAAAGTGTTAACTGATGATGAAGCCTTCAAGCCTGGCTGGCCTACTTCTACTATGGAACTAATTGGTAAAAAATCATTTATTGGTATTTCATATGAAGAACACAAATGGTTAAGGAAAGTAACTGCAGCACCTGTGAATGGTCACGAGGCGTTGTCGATGTACATTAAGTATATTGAAGAAAATGTTGTATCAGCATTAGAGAAATGGGCATCCATGGGGAAAATTGAGTTCCTAACACAGTTGAGAAAGCTAACTTTTCGAATTATTATGTATATTTTTCTTAGTTCTGAAAGTGAACAAGTCATGGATGCCTTTGAAAAGGAATACACAACTTTGAATTACGGTGTTAGAGCTATGGCTATCAACTTGCCAGGATTTGCTTATTATAAAGCACTTCAGGTAAATACCTCTGTCCTTTGTCACATTCTCAAAATTTTCTCTAATTCGTTGAGAGATGCTTTATACAACCAATTATAAATTTTAGGCGCGTAAAAAGCTCGTGGCGATCTTCCAATCAATCGTGGATGATAGGAGGGCGAAGAGGGAAAAAAGAGGACCAGAAGTTAAGAAAGACATGATGGATATTCTACTAGAAGTTGAAGATGAGAATGGAAGAAAATTGAATGATGAGGAAATTATTGATGTTTTGGTAATGTATCTTAATGCTGGCCATGAATCTTCTGGTCATATAACCATGTGGGCTACCTATTTTCTGCAGAAACATCCTGAAGTCTTCAAGAGAGCTAAGGTTACCAAAAGTTTACATTTTTGAAATGTATTTTCAATCTTCAAGTATTCTTTGTTTATTAAGCAAAACATATTTTGGTTTTGAAAAACAGATAGAGCAAGAAGTTATTGTGAAAAATAGGCCATCTGACCAAATAGGTTTGACCCTCAAAGAAATTAGGCAAATGGACTACCTCTCAAAGGTAGATTAGTTGTTACTTCTCTACATTCTTGGAATACCAATTCATTTTCTGTATAGTTATTGATGTGATGATACCATTTCATTGCTCCTTTATAGGTGATTGATGAAACGCTTCGAGTGGTTACCTTCTCCTTTGTAGTCTTCCGGGAAGCGAAAGAAGATGTTATTGTTCAAGGTCAGTTACAGTAACATTTCCTCGTATGTTTCTTTTTCTTAGTAAATGTCAAGGCTAACAAAACTTAACTGACTTGTTTTACAGGTTATACTATACCTAAAGGATGGAAAGTTTTGCTGTGGTTTAGGTCTGTTCATTTAGATCCTGATATCTATAATGATCCACTGGAGTTTAATCCTTCTAGATGGGATGTAAGTTAAACAAACCTTCTGCTTTACCTCAATCCCTTCACAATTTATTGATATAAATTTACTCTGTGCCTGATGATTACACTAGTCAATGAATACATGATACCTGTCTTTGTACATACTTTTATCACGTATACATTTTGGTAAATTGTACACTTTTTACCTCGCTTTTTGGTGCAAATATTGGATGCGGATAAATGTTTTATCCTTCCTCCAAAAAAGAAGAATGTTTAATTTGGTAAAACCATAATGATTTTGTAAATACCTTGTGAAACTTTTAGGGACTTACACCTAAGGCTGGATCATTCCTTCCTTTTGGAGGAGGAAGCAGATTGTGCCCAGGAAATGACCTTGCCAAGCTTGAAATATCTATTTTTCTCCATTATTTTCTTCTTGATTATGAGTGAGTTAAAATCTTCTTCCTTTTTTTTTCTTTCAGTAAATCAAGTTTGATCATTTATATATCTTTTTGGGCTGATTGCTGATCTTTTACTATTTCTTTTGCAGGCTTGAAAGGGATAATCCTTCTTGCCCGTTGCTGTATTTGCCTCATTGTAGGCCCAAAGACAACTGTTTGGGAAAAGTAAGAAAAGTCTCAGCAACTACTACTACTAATGCATAGAGCCCAAAAAGAACAAGAAAACCATAGCTCTCTTTCTCTTTCATTTATATTATTGCTGAATATGGAAATTGCAAGAGCAAGACGTATGCTTGGAATAGTTAGGAACAAAATAAAACAGCAATGCGAAAAAATTCAATCATTTTTTATTTTCCTTCGCATTTCTTGCTCAATAGAATTTTATCATACATTTTAGCAGGAAGATCATATAGGTAGTGTACATGATCTTCCATTTTTATTAAGACTTACCGAATGCAAAAAAAGAGTTGGTTACATTTGTTGCACGAAAAAGATCATGAGTCTTTAATGAACATTTCTTATAACTCCAAATCACATATCTTACAGAAACCTCATATCATATATGACATCTTACTGAATACTGAATTTTCAGCGGGGTCGAACTAAGGCATCCAAAACCCCTTTGTTTTAAAACTACATTGTTTGAAATATATATATATATATATATAGTAAATGTTAAATCTCTTTGACTTCTTTATATATTTTGAATTCTCTTAATAAATTGTGCTCCTCTGTTAATCCTTTGATATCACAGTAGATGTTAAATCTCTTTGATTTCTTTATATATTTTGAATTCTCTTAATAAATTGTGCTCCTCTGCCAATCCTTTGATATCACGATGTCTAGGTTAATACATCAATTCAGCAAATAAATTTGTATCTCCACAGAGGTGTTATTCAAAGCAAACTAGACTTTATCATTCAAGTAAAGTAGCTAGCAATTGTCATAAATGTGCATTAACATTTGCCAATATTGCCAGACATGGTCAGTAGGGTCAAAAACTTACGACAAGGCATTTCTCCCCCGCGAAGTTTCAAATTCCCAGTCCACACTGCTAAAAAAGATGGGTCAAAAACATATTTCAGGGATCCCACTAACTTATAAATTCCCGAATGCAAAACAACAAACCTAATAAAAATGCAACTATATATAGCACGAAAGAGCTGCAATTTAGCATCATCATAGGGTTAAGGGTTAATACCAGGAACGAATACATTATCACAACTCGTCATATCAGCTCCATAAATAGATATTGTACACTCACTCAAAAGTGTCGTCTAGTGGTCAATCAAGTTGGTTGAGAACCACAAAGTCTTAAGTTTAAATTTCGCGGTAAAGACAAAGAGTACTAGGTGATTTCTTAACATTTGTTTAGTGTTGATAGACAGAGTTAAATTGTTAGTGGGAGGTTGCGTGTATCTGTGCAATTAGTCAGGTGCACAAAAGTTGCCCCAACACCACATTCAAATACTGCACATCTGTTGCAATATATACTACTATACAATAGTTGGTGGACAAGAGAACATCAAAACTTTTTCTTTTTTCCCAAATTAGAACTTCTTTGGAGGAAATAGAGTTGTTTGTTTAATGGCTATTGATCTTGGATTTTTGGTGAAGTGTGTCTGTATCACAATCTCTCGTTGGTTAATGTAGTTGAGAAACTAAGGGGTCATTTGATAGTGTGTTTAAAGAAAAATAATGCATGTATTAGACTTATATATGATTAGTAATTTGTTTGCGAGGGTGGCTCAAGGGTGAGGCTATTAAAGCGTTTGCAATAGGCTACCAAAATTTTGTGGTCCTAAAAAATTTAATATGAATGTTATGATTTTAATTTCACTTAAAATAATAATAAAGATCATAAAATATAAAAGGTATAGAATTTAAATTAATAAAAAAAAGAAAGAACTATCTACATTTTATTAAAAATATTTTAGACCCTTTTATCAAAGAGAGAAGTATACATTACCCCCTAAACTTGTCACGTTTTATTCATGGTACACCTGAACTTTGACTTGTCCTAAGTACACCCAAACTTGTTATTTTAGTAAATCGCATGGCCCTTTTTTGCTGACTGGCCACAACATGTAATATATGCGCGGACATGTGGAAAAAAACGCTGATGTGGCTGTCCACGAGGATAAATACTATCCACTTCCCTTATATTTATTCTATATTAAAAAATAATTCACTTTTACCTTTAATTATCCGATTTGTCTCTAAAAAAATTATATTTTTCAGTTTTTCTCTACTCCAAAATAGTGAAAGAAAGAATTTTCGTCGATCAAGTAAGCTATTAGCTAAAAATTTATATATTTTTTTTGTGTTAAAAATATGAAATTATTTTTTTCGGTTAGTGTTTCATAGTAGTTTCTGATTAGTGTTTCGATTAGAATTTTGAGGACACTCACATGCACAAAAACGTTTCTTATTATAATTAATAGAGTAAGACATTGCATTTTAAGTTAGAGGTTACAAAAATCGAATCGATAAAAATATTATTGATTTATCGTTATTGAGTTAACGATTATTTTAATGATTTTGTGAAAAAAAATTATTGGGTCATTGTTTCGATTTTTTATATTGGGTTATTGGGTAAACCGATAACCCAATAAGTTTATATATATATATATATATATATATATATATATATATTACACCCAATAAGTAGGATTTTGGTTGTGACTAAGATTCAGTTTTTTTTCATGTTAGTTACTACTTTTTCTATTTTATGAGTATGTGTTTTAGTTTCTTTAGTATTTGTTTTGTTATTATTTTTTAAAATATCTGCTTCGATATTTAGTACATTTTTTTAGTTACAATAACTCATATGATATATATAATTAAGATTACAAAATTGAAGGAGTTTCATAAAAATGAAAACTAGAGTTTTACATTGAATTAATAAACGGATGATTTTTTTTTAGATTAATAAATAAAATTTTTACAAAATTAATAAACGGATGAAATTTTTATTTCATAAACTAATTAATAAACTAGAGTTTTACAAAATTAATAAACGGATGAATTTTTTTTAGATTAAAAGTAATGGAGGAAGAGGGATAATAAATAGGAAGAGGGATAATTGAGTTTATTGAAAAAACTAAAAGATAATAATTTTTTTTCATTTTTTAATCATTAAAAAAGCTGATTTGGTCAAAAAAAATCACTCCATCACGCGCGTGATGGAGTGTGACTACAAACATTTTGCCACATCAGCAAAAAAGGGTCACACAACGTACTAAAATAACAAGTTCAGGGGTACTTAGGACTATTCAAAGTTCAGGTGTACCATGAATAAAACGTGACAAGTTCAGGGGGTAATCGATACTTCTCTCTTTTATCAAATGTTCATATTAATAAATGAAGTTTTTAATAATAATATTCAAGGCAATGCATTGAAAACATATAACTAACATCTTTTTAACTAAAATTAGTCGTTACTTTTATAAATAAAAATATTACTATGTGAAAAATACTAAATGTCTTCTAAGAGTACTATACTAAAAAAAAAATGGGCAAAATTCAGAAATAGCATACTTAAGAGCCTAATTATTGTTTTTATAGCAACAGTTTCATAATTACATTTTATAGCAACTTATATTTTATATTTTTAAAAAATGTTACTGTAAAAATACATATACAATAAAGTTACAACCCTTAATTAACTGAAATTAGTTGACCTATATATGGTAAAATTACCAATCCAGTAAATTTATAGATTCTTTTTCCATTTAAAACTCACAAAAAATGTGACTTCCGTTATATTTCTCTTCACGTTTAAAATTCAAATTTCAGTTTTTCCCCATTAGCAATTCCATCCGAAAACTCGTTAATCAGCTGCAGGTTTTCTTAGCAATTTGTTCTAATCCAACCCTGTTTTGGAAATTCAACCATTGCTATTGCTGAATCAAGTTGGACTGATTCTTCTTCGAAAATCAACAACAATTGCAAAATGATGCAATAATTTGTTTGAACCAAATTCAATTGTTGATTCTTCTGATTAGTTTGTTTGAATTCAACTGTCAGTTCAAAATTCAACCATTACTACTATTTAAGGTACATAATCATTATTGTTGTTCAGTTTGATTTTCTTTTTAAACCATTACTGATGTGCCTATCGAGTTTTTGTTGTTGTCGTTACTTTGTGTGTGAAAAAATTATAAAAGAAATTCGAGTTAGAAGCATTTCAGCAGTAAAATTGAACATATAGAAACAAAAAATTGGGAATTCAACTTGGTGTTGCAAATTTCAGCTTAAAACTTGTGTGAACTGTAAAAAAGTCAGTATTCAACTATTTTTTTAAGGATCGTTTGTTGTTATTTTGATTGTTTTAATAATTCTACAAATTCTGAAGCTTTATTGTATAATCGTTTATGATCGAATTCTGCTGTTGAATTTGATGATATTCTATGAACACATATGAAAGTATAAATTATCTGCTCCAAATGTATTTTTGATCTGTGTAATGGTCATATTGCATATGTATTTTTTGATATGGTTAATGTTAATACTGCATATGTATTTTTGTGTTGTTGTCAAAATTTTAGACTACAACTATATATTTGGAAATACATTTTGGCCTGGTTTACTTCCGTTTGATTCAGTAATTTCTGTATTTGGTTAAATACTTTTTCAGTATTTGTAATTTAGTTTATACAAATATTATTTAAATGTATTTTTTACAGGTTGATATTGGCTGAGTAACTTTGTTTGCACTTAAAGTTTTAAATTGTGTGTTAAAATAAGTGATATCTGATAAATATGTATATTTTTTTATTTTTTGGTTAAATCAATTGGAGATGGTAAACATACTAGTCCTTGTGAAGCACTCTGGTCGGTGGACGTATGAAAAAAACTAGGAAGAATATGTCACTGATGCTATACTGTTGAGCACATCAGCAAACATTCGTTGAGCTGCACGATGTTTTGGCATCTCACTTAAGTGTGGATTTAACCAGAAAACGTATTCTAGTGGAATATCAAATAAGGGCTAATGTAGGACAGATAGAAATACATAATGATATGGGATTGAAGGTCTATATTTTGCAGAAAAAGGAGCTACAAGACATGAATTGTCATCCTTTTTATGTAAGCATTTTGGAGAAAGTTGTAATGAGCAATTTCGCGAATTCATCTATTTGTGATACTGAAAGAAGAAGTAACTGCAACAACTTGCAAACAGTGATAAATACAACAAATGAAGGAGCTTTGGTGGTTTCTGAAGATGCACAAGCATTAGATGTATTTGAGATGGATACTGTTGAGGTGATTATCTCAGACATGTTGAGGATGACCAGGTTTACTTGACAATTTTTTTTTTAAAGTCGGTCATAAAGGACTATTCAATTAGGGAGAAGTTTCAAACGCGAATTAAAAGGTCAAGTAATAAAACGTACCTACATTGAGGATGACCAGGTTTACTTGACAATTTTTTTTTTAAAGTCGGTCATAAAGGACTATTCAATTAGGGAGAGGTTTCAAACGCGAATTAAAAGGTCAAGTAATAAAACGTACGTACATTCTATATCACTCTAATCTTATTTAATATTAGTTTGGATATGTATTTTAAATGAATTAAATTATGTTGGATGGAGTTACACATTGTTTTGCAAATCAAGAAACTGTGAGTTTTTAATGCGTGCTTTAGGCATTGGAGAAAGTGAAATGTTTAGAATAAGAAGATTCATACCTCAACATACTTGCCCGGTGAAGGACAAGATCTATCCAAAGGTGCATGCTACTAGTATGTTGATAGATGGTATGGTTAAACAGAAATTCAAAAATCACAAACGAAAATACAGTGCGACGGAAATTAGAAATGACATGAAGGAAGATTTTGGTATGGATTTGACATACACTTTATGTTGGAGGGCCAAGGAAAGAGCGTTAGAAGAGTTGAGAGGTAAGCCATCAGCATCTTATGGGAAACTGTCATCATACTTATATGTGCTGAATACTACCTATCCAGATTCACATATAAGAATGAAGAAGATAGATGATAATGCGTTCTTGTATGTATTAATTGCTCTACATGCATTCATTAAAGGATTCGATAATTGTAGACCAGTCGTAGTGGTTGATGCTAGTCATCTGAGAGGAATTTATACTGGGGCATTTGTAACAGCATGTACAACGGACGGAGCAGGTTAGTATCATTTAATAGTAACTACATTATATAAATGGTTGTATTTTTTTTATATTTCTGCAAATAACTTGAAAAATACATATCTCCACTTCATATATACATATCTACATATAATTACATATATTTTCAAAGTTTCCTGAATGAAACATGTAAAAATGTTTATGTTTGATAGTAAGGTGCATGTAGATTTTATTATATGTAATTGATACCATTTCAGGTACATAAAATATACAGTTTTGTTTACCTGTTTTTTTTAATAAATACATATTCAGTTCCTATATGTATTTATATTGGCATGCACAATTTTTTTTTATATATGGAGGCCATATATTTTCTTTAGCATATGATGTTCTTGATTCTGAAAATAATGAATTATGTATATAGGTCATATATTTTCTTTGGCATATGGTGTGCTTGATTCTGAAAATAATACATCCCGAACGTTGTTCTTCTAGAATCTAAAAGAAGCGTACGGGGAAAGACAACACATGTGTGTTGTATCTGATAGGAATCCAAGCATCATAAAGGCTGTTGGTGATGTGTACAAAGATGTTCCACATTATGCATGCATGTGACATCTATGGGGAAATATGAAAAAACTTTATAGAAAGTCACACGATGCATTGTCGGAGATCTTTTATACAATTGGCCAAATCATATTCAAAGTCAGAATTCCACATGTTAATGAAAAAAGTTGAGGCAATTGATATTAGGGTGAAGAAGTATTTGAAATTGGTGGGTTACGAAAAGTGGGCTAGGTCGTATGCAACAGTTCACGGAGGATGGACTTTGACTTCAAACATTGCGGAGTCAATAAATGAAGTGCTTGTATCAGCTAGAGAACTGTCAATTTATGACTTTCTTGGGGAAGTTCGATTACTGTTTGCAAAATGGAATTGCGCAAATATGCAGGAGGCTTCATATACCTTCACAACACTCATTGAAAAGTTTAATAACATACTCAGTGAGAATGAGACTTTGTGTACTTGTATGACGGTATGGCCTTTTAGATTTGTACAAATTATAATTATGAAAACATAAATATGAAAATACTTTCCACTCAGTTGTAAATTAATTAAAATATATACAACATAAACAATATGATCATTTAAAAATATAATATGTATTTTGTATATGTATTTTTTGTATTGAAAATTATTAACACTGCATAAGTATTTGGATGATCTATAAACATGTAATCTGCACATGTATTTTTATTGCATATATTTTTTTTTTTTTTTGAAAAATGCTGGTGTGATTACAACATATCATGGAATATGGAATTCATCTTTTTGTATCATTGTATTTAACTTTTTATGTTTATATCAGGTTGTACCATCCACAGAATATATGTATACGGTACACGACAAACAAAAACACTTCATTGTTTGCATCAAGGAAAAAAATTCTCATGTAATGCATTTCAAATAGATGAGATACCATGTGCACATTCTTGTGCAGTGTTGGAGAAAAAGAATTTTGACAAGGGGCCATACTGTTGTGATTTGTTTAAACCAAAAACTGTTTTGAAGACATATGATATTCCAATCTACCCGTTGCCACACAAAGAAGACTGGTTAATATCAGAGAGCATACTTGGTGAAATAGTGTTGCCTCCAAAATTCAAAAGACCTCCAGGAAGACCTGCAAAGAAGGATCATGGAAAATCAGGTCGGGATATGTTTGGAAACAAGAATATCAACTCATGCGGTGGTTGTGGGGCTAAGGGTCACAATAGGCGTTCTTGTAGAAAATATCGGAAATGATATATTTCTTCTTCTGTATTATTTCATAAAACTTTATTTTTCATTTGTTATAATCATGAACTATTTCAGTTTAGTTAATACATTTATGAATCGTTTGGCAATTGAAAACAGTAATGTCTGATTACTAGAGCTATATATGTTTCAAAATCTGAAAATTTTCAAGCAGCAGTTCATATATATTTTTTACATAATATATATATTTTAGGTTAAAATGTGATAACTTTTATTGAGCCAAACAAGTATATGTTTCCTAATTGTTCAAAGGTTTAAATATATGTGACATATTCTGCAAATATATGTTTGAAGTGCATAATGTTAGTACTGCATATGCACATTTGATGTATAATGCATATGCATTTTTTAGCAAAATATCATCAATGCATATGTATGTTGTAACTTAAATCAAATCTATAACTGCATAACATAGTCAAAATTATCTTTTATTCGAGTTCTCTTGTATAATGATTTCAAATGAACACATAGTAGGTATGTTCCAGTTGTATTTTTGTAATGTTTGATTTTAACACTGTATATGTATTTTTAGTCTGAAAATATTTGATTTATACTGCATATGTATTTTTAAAGCATAATATGAACACTACATATATATTTCTTAACTAAATGTCACAGTAAACGGTATAGCTCCATAAAACTACATGTTATATTTAACAATGTAGGAGGTGGTGAAAAACTTTAACGAACAATAACAACATACTAAAATACATATTAGGAATGGTCCATATGTATTTTTGCAATGCATGATTTTAACACTGCATATGTATTTTTAGGCTAAGTATAATTGATTTATACTAAATATGTATTTTTATGCTAAGTAGATATGTATTTTCAAGCAGCAGTTCATATGTATTTTTTACATATTATATATATTTTAGGTTAAAATGTGGTAACTTTTATTGAGCCAAACAAGTATATTTTTCCTAATTGTTCAGAGGTTTGAATATATGTGACATATTCTGCAAATATATGTATGAAGTGCATGAATATATGTGACATATTCTGCAAATATATGTATGAAGTGCATAGTGTTAGTACTGCATATGTATTTATATGCTAAAAATACATTTGATGTATAATACATATGTATTTTATAGCAAAATATCATCAATGCATATGTATTTTGTAACTAAAATCAAATCTATAACTGCATAATATAGTCAAAATTATCTTTTATTCGAGTTCTCTTGTATAATGATTTTAAATTAACACATAGTAGGTATATTTCAGTTGTATTTTTGTAATGTTTCATTTTAACACTGCATATGTATTTTTAGTCTGAAAACATTTGGTTTAGACTGCATATGTATTTTTAAAGCATAATTGAACACTACATATGTATTTCTTAACTAAATGTCACAGTAAACGGTATAGCTTCATAAAACTACATGTTATATTTAACAATGTAGGAAGGTGGTGAAAAACTTTAAAGAACAATAACAACATACTAAAATACATATTAGGAATGGTCCATATGTATTTTTGCAATGCATGATTTTAACATTGCATATGTATTATTAGGCTAAATATAATTGATTTATACTAAATATGTATTTTTATGCTAAGTAAATATGTATTTTCAAGCAGCATTTCATATGTATTTTTTACATATTATATATATTTTAGGTTAAAATGTGGTAACTTTTATTGATCCAAACAAGTATATGTTTCCTAATTGTTCAGAGGTTTGAATATATGTGACATATTCTGCAAATATATGTTTGAAGTGCATAATGTTAGTACTGCATATGCACATTTGATGTATAATGCATATGCATTTTTTAGCAAAATATCATCAATGCATATGTATTTTGTAACTTAAATCAAATCTATAACTGCATAACATAGCCAAAATTATCTTTTATTCGAGTTCTCTTATATAATGATTTTAAATGAACACATAGTAGATATGTTCCAGTTGTATTTTTGTAATGTTTGATTTTAACAGTGCATATGTATTTTTAGTCTGAAAACATTTTGTTTATACTGCATATGTATTTTTAAAGCATAATATGAACACTACATATGTATTTTTTTTTAACTAAATGTCACAGTAAAAGGTATAGCTTCATAAAACTACATGTTATATTTAACAATGTAGGAAGGTGGTGAAAAACCTTAAAGAACAACAACAACATACTAAAATACATATTAGGAATGGTCCATATGTATTTTTGCAATGCATGATTTTAACTCTGCATATGTAGTTTTAGGCTAAATATAATTGATTTATACTAAATATGTATTTTTATGCTAAGTAAATATGTATTTTCAAGCAGCAGTTCATATGTATTTTTTACATATTATATGTATTTTAGGTTAAAATCTGGTAACTTTTATTGAGCCAAACATGTATAAGTTTCCTAATTGTTCAGAGGTTTAAATATATGTGAAATATTCTGCAAATATATGTTTGAAGTGCATATGTATTTTTAAAGCATAATATGAACACTACATATGTATTTTTACTGCATATGTATTTTTATATCATAATATGAACACTACATATGTATTTTTTTAACTAAATGTCACAGTAAAAGGTGTAGCTCCATAAAACTACATGTTATATTTAACAATGTAGGAAGGTGGTGAAAAATTTTGAAGAACAACAACAACATACTAAAATACATATTAGGAATGGTTCATATGTATTTTTGCAATGCGTGATTTTAACACTGCCTATGTATTTTTAGACTAAATACAATTGATTTATACTAAAAATATATTGTTATGCATAGTATGAAAATTACATATATATTTTTTTACCTAAATCTCCTAGTACAAGGTAGAACTCCATAAAATAAATAAAATAAACTTTAATTCAATTCAAAATTATTCCCACATCAAAACTGAATTAATTTCATTCAGTCTGAAAATAAGTACTATTATAACCTACAAATAGAGCCAATTCAAAACATAAAAATTAGTCTGTAGAATCAAAACCTACATCCATAAATCAGTTTCAAATCTACAACCAGTTTCACAAGTAAAAAATTCATCAACCATCATACATCAAAAACTTCAGTAACACTAGTTATTCTACTTTACCTTGCAGGCCTCAAGGGTGCTTCGAGATCACTAATTGCATTTGCTTCTTTTTTTCGAATCCCATAGTCCCACAAAAGTGCGGCATATCTTGTACGGAGTGCGTTGGGGTCAAACTCAGTCGGAATAACTTTGTGACCGTAAGAAAGGCACTCTGCATACATAACCATAAAGACACCACAATCCTTACAAATAAAAAAAAAATTTTGATGAAATAGTGAAATATATTTTGTACAAACATATAATTTTGGTATATGTAAATTCAAAACTTACAAGCTTCCACTCTGCTGTTGAGGCAAATCATCCTCAAATAAAACATCAAACATATCTGAGGAGTCTTTTTCTTTGTATCTTGGATGGTTTTGAAGATCAATTCCTTTCTTAACATAGAAATCACAACCTTGAAGACACAATGAAATAATCTTTGCTATTTTCTCGATCTCAGCAAGAACAACAACATAATGACCACTGGATTCATATGAGTCATACAAGAATATACACCTCTCTGAAAATGATAAAACTACGAGAATCCAGTGATGCTTTTCCTTTATATTGATCAGAATAAAAATGTCTTCCACTGTATGCCATGGCACTGCAGCATGTATTCGAAATCCATTGATGTATTCGTTAAGATGGTGTTGCTGTCCTCTAGCATTAATGTTTTGATGATACATATAATAAATATCCATCAAATATCTAATTACATTCATAAAGTTGCAGTTAACTGTACTGTATTTGTACGATTTGTTTGGCTCATTTTTGTACGAACTGTGCGGCCCGTACTTTGACTTCTTCCTCAAGTAGTAAAAGCAGACATCAATATGCTGCATTAGTAAATACCACAAAATTTAGAACATTCAAACAAATTATATACTAAATATTAAAGTGTATGTAAGTAAATAATACGTATGCTTTTTTAATATTAATGTTGAAGATCAGTTACTTCAAGACTATGTTATCTAATAGTATATGCAACAGTATGTGATGTACTATACTATATCATATTTATATTTCTGAAGTATATATGTATTTTAAACACATATATGTTAAACCATATGTATTTCAATATAACCTAATATGTATTTTTAAGTAGTGCTTCAGCCGCAATGGAATAAATTTCAAAATAATATACTAACCGAGTCTGTCCATGTATGATCTGCAAATCCCATGGTATAGAATCAATTTTTGTCTTCAACAATATCAACACCAAAATGCATCATTGGAATGTCTGATTTTCCCTTCCTGTAATGTTCTACTTTTCCTTTCCTAGGTATTGTAATGAGAAGGTAAATCAGGAAAACATAATTGATACAAAAAAATAATCTGAATCAAGTCAAAAGAATAACCTCTTGGCAGTAGCTTTTAATATATTGACAGAAATCCATTCCATGAAGTTCTTGACAATCTTTGTATCTATTATTCCATCAATCGGGTGATATAAAAATAGATGTTTCTGGGGGAATATGCGTATTAGCCCTGCTGAGCTCCTTTTATAATTACAGATTACAAAAATTTAATTAATACAAATGTATTTTCAAGACATATTACATTAAAATTATATCTATCTTATTGTACTTACCAGCTGTTGAACCAAATTTTTCGGTGTATGACGATTCCTTGAATTTTGATGGTCGCCTAATCCTTAACTTTGGTCTAGGAGTTTTAACTTCACGATTATCGAATGGATGAATCATGATGCTTTTTTGATTGTACACATTCAAGCTAAGTAGAAACTCATCCGGGATTGTGTTTTGTGAATCATGCCACAATTGTTCAACCCTCTGTTCATCATTGTTTACTTCTTGTGTATTAGGAGGTGTCCTAACTTGCTCCTCTTTATCAAGTTCGACCTCTGAATGCACCAGTGACTTTGAACTTAAATCAGTGATCCCTCTGTTCATCTAACAAAAAAATTTAAAAAAAATGTTACTTTTTTTCTATCAAAACAAACCTAAACAAACTCAAAATATATTATAGACAGATACATAGTTGAGCCTGATCTTCAATGACGGTGTCAGAATTTTTTGCATTCAAAATTTCATGATGAGATTCTTCTTGACGGTTTGCCGATGGATGTATGATGATGCTTTGTCTTCGATAGGCATTTAGGCTCGGTAACATCTCATCATAGATTGTGAATTGAGAATCAGACAAAATTATTTCCTCAATTTTCTCATCGCTGGTCTAAAAAAAATAAAAAAAAAATTAATTGTCCTTTGGATTATTATATCACATGAATAAAAAGTTAACATCACTATACATACTCGACAATCATGTTGAACAACCTTGTCAGTCTGTAAGTAATCCAAAGTTATACTTCGGAGAAGCTCGTCAGGGATTAATTGTTGAGAATCAATTTCAACATTCGTTTTTCCAGAATGCAAATCAGTGCACCCCTTGAAAACAAGTAAAAAAAATTAAAAACTACATCAAACAAACATGTTCTTGTATTTGTTTATATATGTGAATTCAATATATATAAAACATAATTATTTACCTTTGTACCAAGCAAACTTGCCTTCAATTCCCGATCAACCTCCGAACTTAATCGCTGTGGTAATTTTTTGGTACCAACATAAGTCATATTCTGGAGGTCAGGATCTTTATCTGGATGTTGTTGCTACAAATACATATACAAATTCAAATACCCTATTAATACTTGAATCAAACATAATATATTTTTTTTTATGAAAATGAATATATATATATATATATATATATATACAAACACACTAAAAATACATATTGATATATAACATCAAACTGAAAAATACATATCAAAGAACATAACAAAAAACCCACTATCAGTGTTAAAAAATACATATGAATAAAACTAAAAATACATATGCACTGTATAGAACATTATAAAAATACATATTGATATATAACATCAAACTCAAAAATACATATTCATGAACAAAAATAAAAACACACTCTGTTACAGGTTATAATGTTTATAATCAACCAAATAATATATATTATTATGTGAGCATCCTCAAATGTATTTTGAATATAAACTATAAAAGTACTAGTAAATATGTATTTGGAACTTTAATATTTACCTTTGTACCATCTGAAATATTATCTGAAGATTGAACAACATTAGGACTGAAATGTTGTCCAGAATGTTGTAACCCTCCCTCATCAACATTTGGTTTATCAGCTTCCATATCTACAACCTGCTCCTTAAAAAATTTTGTACAATAACATAACAAGTTATTTTACAAATATGTTGTATTTGAATAAGGAAGTCCAATAAGTATACATATTCAAACCAACTAAGTTTTTCAAAGAAAAAATTTACCTTACTTTGAGCAAATGTTTTCTTCATCTTTTTGAGTTTTTATCTCATTAGACCACAAATTCCTTTAAACTCGCGAAGAACCTGTTTTGATACAAAATCAATAAACAAATTTTTTTCCATGTAAAATAAATATTTTCAAGAAAAAAAAATTACCTCATCGCAGAATGCATCAAAATCTTTCTTAGAAATAAAGGCTTCTTTCTCAACATGATTCTGAGGCTTTGACACGGCTACTTCCTCTACATAACTATCTGGCTTTGAATGTACCTGAGGAAAATTAACCCGAGCTGTTTGCTTTCCTTTCTTCATTTTTGAAGAAGATGCCTGTCGTGTTGGAATTGGCTTGAAAATTGGTGTCTTCGTTCCAACAGACTTTGCAGCACGAGGAGCTGGTGTCCTCATTTGGGTATGCTGGTCAACAATATTTACTTATTTTTTCCTTAAAGGTTTCTTCGCTGCTGGTGTTGATGAATCAACCTTCTATTTCTTCTTTGAATGTTCGTTGATCTTTCTTGGTGGTGGATCCTGGAAGTCGTCATCAAAATCAACAGAACATTTATGTTAGATTGCATCCTTTTGTGGTATTTGCAATTTTACCAACTTCTTTTTCGTTGGCTCTATGTTCTTAAAGACAACCTAGAATTATAGGTAAATAATATATGTTAAAGAATCAGTTAAACAATTGTAAATAAAAATGTATATATGTATGTTGTAAAATACATATTAATACATATGTATTTAGTAACAACAAACCTTGTCATTGTCCTTGAACATAACATTCATCAAAAAGCTCAAAGCGTGGATGAGGTGCAATTGTCTTCCACTTTAATAATCGGGGAATCCGATTATCAACCTTTGATTCACTTCGGTGGTACAGATGAACAACACTCATAAAGCCACTCTTGGATTGCCAGTGGCATTCCCTAAATCAAATAAAATTGACCACCAGCTTTCAACCGGTTGGTCAAACTTTTGGCCAGTTCTTCAAAAGATAAAGAACCCCATGGAAAATCTTTATATCTTCCACTATCAACCAAATCGAAATGAAGATGGGGTATAACCACAGTTTCTACATTAGATAAAATAAATGAATGCAGGAAATACAGGATTGTAAATTTCTCAGCATCTTCGTCGTTGTTCTCCCCCCATACTTTCTCCATGAATGCTAGAAATAGTTGCCTTTTCTGTATAATTTCTACCCCATTAAAATACTTGTCAACCAGCCTATTTGGTACACCCTCATCAAAAGTAAAGTCATACCTATTCAACATACAATTCAATCCAGTTATGATAGCAAATTCCTTGGGAGTAAAATTAAGAAAGGTGCCATTAGCACAAATCAGAATTCCAGAAGAAGAACTACCCTTCACCTCAAGCGTCATAATACATCTGCACAACTGTGCTTGCACTACATATTGCTGCTTTTTCATAAAATAATCAAAACTGTTATTGTTGCAAAAGTTTTTAAACTGTTCCTTGGTTAAAATTGTGCGTATGCTTCCATAAATATCTTTGTCACTGTACGAGCACATGTGTGGTGCAAATCTTGAAAGTTTTTTGACAATAAATATTTCATCCCGCATCTCCTACACAAAGTAAAACAACCACTTCTTAATCTGTAACAAAAAATTCAAGCAGACAAAAAAAATATAACATGCATATGTATTTGATATGATTAAAATGCATATGTATTGTGATCATATCAAAACTGCTACTAAAAGTTAAAAAAATACATATCACATTTACTAAAAATACATATAGCCAATACAGTTTTAGGGTATTTAAATTAATATTAACATGTATATGTATTTTGACCATATAAAACCACAACCAACATTGAAAAATACAAATTAAGTATGTATTTCATAATATTAAAATACATATGTATTGTGATCATATCAAAACTGCAACCAACAATTAAAAATACATATCACATATACTAAAAATACATATAGCCAATAGAGTTTTTGGGTATTTAAACTAATATTAACATGCATATGTATTTTGATCATATAAAACCACAACCAACATTGAAAAATACAAATCAAGTATGCTAAAAACACATATAGCCAATATAGTTTTCATGAGTAGCTAAACTATGATACTAAAGCAGTCGAAAAATATATATCACAAGCATATATATTTATATCATATCAAAACTGCAACCAATACTTAAAAATACATATCAACTATACTAAAAATACATATAGCCAAATACTATTTACAAGTAGTTAATTCAACACCATTCAACAATATATTTTCACAATTACGCTATCATCTTCACAAATTAGCTTATACTCCCTAAATTTCATCATAATAGAAAATACATATTAACTAGTTGAACACAATACTTAACAGTAAAAAAAAAATACATTTACAAATAAAAAAATACCTCTTCCTCACTTCTTCAGATTCATCAGCATAAGATTTGTCAACATCGTCTTCAATTTCTATAGATTTCCTTTTCTTGTCGTAGCTTTTTTTATTTTTTTTCTCCTTTGGAGAATGAGTTTTATTCAATGCTTTTTTTTAAAAAAATTTTGGTCATCTTCACTTCGTCGTTGCGAAACTTCGACAAAATCTCCTTCGATCTCCCAGATTTGTTCAACTGTAAAGGATTTGAAACAACTCTAACTAAATCTTCTTGAGTTAACCCAAGACTAAATGATGGTGCATCAGACAGTAAATTCATATTACCTGTAACACTGATTGTAGGTGTTTTTGCTATGTGTTCATCCATTAAAACACAAAACCCTTAAACTCTGATTTTCAGATGAACTAAAGTAGAACAAAAAAAAATTAAACCGCTAACATCCAATTAATAGTTGCCTGAAATAGGCGAACGAAATCCTTTCACAGATCTTGGAGGAATCGTTCAAAGGGTGGGATTAATGGTTAATGGCGAAAAAAAAAGAAAGTAAAAATTTAAAAATAAGGAAAGATAATGAAGAATGAGTGGGAGATTTTATCACAGTAAAAATAATTAGGCGGCAAAAAAGTAGGGGACCACTTAAAATAATGCTATAAATGCTACATAATATAATTATGAAAAAGTATTGCTATTTTTTGTAATTTAGTACTTAGGTATGATATGTCCTGTATTTTTTTCCAAAATAATAGTATGTAAAAAATTAAAAATAACTTTAAATTATTAATGTTATTTTTATTATGTGCATATATTTAAGGCCATAACAACTTGGCCGGGATTTGCTTATTATAAAGCACTGCAACTAAATACTCCTGCCCTTTATCACATTCTCAAAATTGTCACCTAAATGAAAAATATTTGGGCATAAAAATCATCTCTAATTGGTTGAAAGATGATTTATATATGCAATTTTTATGAGAGAGTTAAAAAAAAGTGTATAAATTTCAGGCACATAAAAGACTTGTTGCGATCATCTATTCGATCATGGATGACTTGAAGGAGAAGAGGAAAAAAAAAGAGTAACAAAAGTTAAGAAATGTTTTACTAGAAGTTGAACATGAGAATGAGAATAGAAGAAAATTGAATGACGAGGAGATTATTGATGTTTTGGTAATGTATCTTAATGTTGGTCATGAATGTTCTGTTCATATAACCATGTGGGTTACCTATTTTCTGCAGAAACATCCTGAAATCTTTAAAAAAGCTAAGGTAGCCAACAATAGCATTTTTGAAATGTATATTTCCAGTCTCAGTATCAGTCTCTGTAAAAGAACTCAGATAGTTCTTCAGAATTCAGGACTGTCAGATATAGCTAACTCAAATACAGCACAGCACTCAGCTAGTTCCATCAGATTCAAGACTGTCAGATACAGTCACTCATGTTATTAGTTATCATAATTTAGTCATTAGTCATGTTAGTCATCAGCATACTAATGTTATCATAATTTTAGATATAGTTACTCTATATGCATGCATGTATTCTCACGTTTATACTAGACAGTTAGCCAGTATTGTTCATGCATATGAACCCCATGCATTCAGCCTACCTCACATGCATACCAGTATATTCAAATTACTGACACATTTGTGCTATGGTGTCTTATACCATAGGTTCAGAGACACAAACTCCAGAGCATTAGTAGATTCCAGCTAGCAGCAGTCAAAGTTAGCAGTGAGTCCTCATCCTTCGAGGACTTTATTATTTCTCTATTATCTCATTAATTAGTTTATTAGTTAGAGTTAGTAGGGGATATGTCCCATCAACTCCTTACTCAAACAGTTCAGTCAGTTAGAGGCTTTCCATACTATTATGTTCAGACAGTTATTTCAGTTGTTTTTGGTATTTCATACCCCATTTAGATGTTATGTTTTACTTCAGTTATATGAACCTTATGTCCTTTCAGTTCATATTTCTACATTATTCAGTATATTATGCAGTATACAGGTACAAATATCAGTCATGGGTTTCCTTGTGGTCTTTCGGGGTCATGAGCACCGTGTAGTGTTTCGGGTACCAGATTTGGGGTGTTATAAACTTGGTATCAGAGCCTAAGGTTCAATAGAGTCCTCGGAAGTTTGAAAGTAGCATCTAGTATTGTTTATATGTGGGAGTCTATAAAATGTTTTAGGAACAGTTTTCCTTCTTTTAGTATTCATGTCGTGCCAGTGAGCATAATCTCAATCTAATCTCTCAGTCTAATCCATTTTTTCTCCTTATTTCATAACATGCCTCCCAAGAGAAGAACCCAGCCTGTCCAAGAAGACCCCTTGGACGAACATGTTTCTTATGCGGAGTTCAGGGCCACATTTGCTACTCTTGCTCAATCAGTTACTGCTCAGAAAGAACGACCATCTGTCGTTCTAGCCAATCTAGTGGCCAATTCTATTATAGCCAGGATTCGGGACTTCACCCGAATGAATCCTCCATCCTTTCTTGGGTCTAAGACAGGCAAAAACCCTCAGGAATTCCTATATCAGGTACAGAAGGTTACAGACATAATGGGGGTTACTCCTAGTGAGAGTGCTGAGTTAGCTGTGTATTAGTTGGAGGATATTGATCACACTTGGTTCAAGCAGTAAAAGTCAAAGAGGGCAGATGATACAGGGCCAGTTGAGTGGGAGGAGTTTGCTTCTATTTTCCTTGATAGATTCTTTCCTCTAGAGCTTAGAGCAGTTAAGTTGATAGAATTCATCAACCTCAGGTAGGGCAATATGACAGTGAAAGAGTATTCTCTTAAGTTTACTCAATTATCTAGATATGCCCTTCATGTGGTTGTAGATAGCAGGGAAAAGATGAGTAAGTTTGTTTCAGGGGTGAATGATAGTGTGGTTAATGAGTGTAGATCCGCCATGCTGAATAGTAACATGACTTTATCTAGGCTCATAACTCATGCTCAACAGATAGAGAATCAGAAGATTAAGATGAGGGAGGAACAGAATAAGAGAGAGAAGACTGGTAGTTTCAATTTTGCTCAGCCTAAGTCAGAAGGACAAAATCGTTCTCAGTTTTGTCCTAAGTCATCAGTTCAAACTCCTTCTTCAGCCAGTGCTCCAGTTCCTAAGTTCAGAGAAGGTAACAAAGATAGAGCGCCAGGATCTAAGTCCCAGGGCAGTGTAAGCAGTGCCTGCACCTAGCCTCTTTGCCAGACTAGTGGGAAACACCATTAGGGTATTTGTAAAGCTGGTAGTGGTATTTTTTTCGAATGTGACAAGCCAGGACATAGAGTCAGAGTCTATCCACAGCCAGGTCCTCAGGGTCAATAGAATCGCTCCTCAGCTCAGTTCGATCGCCCAAATCAACAAGGGACCACTTCTAGTGCTACTAGTGGGCAACACCCAAATCGTCTCTATGCTCTTCAGTCTTGATAGGATCAGGAAAATTCTCCTGATGTAGTTACTGGTATGTTACAGATATTTCATGTGCACATTTACGCTTTGCTAGATCTAGGTGCTTCTTTGTGTTTTGTTACTCCCTATATAGCAGGCAATTTCAGGATCTGTCCTGAAATTCTAGCAGAGCCCTTTTCAGTCTCTACCCCAGTGGGTAAAACCATCATAGCCTGGTGGAGATGACTGATTTTGATGCCATTTTCGGCATGTATTGGCTTCATTCCTGATATGCCACAGTCGACTACAAAAATAAAATAGTCCAATTCTAGTTTCCAAATGAACCCATCCTAGAGTGGAAAGGTAGTGTATCCGCTTTCAGAGGGCAGCTTGTTTCCTACCTTCAGGCATGGAAAATGATATCTAAAGGATGTATCTATCATCTTATTTGAGTTAAAGACACTAGTTCCAAAACTCCCAGTCTTGAATCAGTCCCAGTCATGAACGAATATTCAGATGTCTTTCCCAAAGATCTTCCAGGAATTCCTTCTGAAAGAAAAATAGACTTCGACATTGATCTTCTTTCGGATACTCAACCTATCTTTATTCCGCCATACAGATTGGCAACAGCAGAAATCAAGGAACTGAAGGAGAAGTTGAAAGATCTCTTAGATAAGGGATTCATCAGACCTAGTATGTCCCCATGGGGCGCACCAGTATTATTTATGTTTAAGAAAGATAGTTCTCTCAGAATGTGTATAGACTACCGTCAACTTAATAAGGTCACGCTCAAGAACAAGTCTATTCTTCCCAGAATCGATGACTTGTTTGACCAACTTCAGGGTGCTAGTTATTTCTCTAAGATAGACCTCATATCCAGCTATCATCATCTTAGAGTCAGAGAATGTGACATTTCAAAAATAGCTTTCCGTACTCGGTATGGTCACTTCGAATTTCTAGTCATGTCCTTTGGTCTCCCCAATGCCCCAACAGCTTTTATGGACTTGATGAATCATTTTTTCAAGCAGTACTTAGACATGTTCATCATAGTCTTCATAGATGATATTCTGGTCTATTCCCACAGTGAGCGAGATCATGCAGACCATCTCAGAATAGTACTTCAGACTCTATGAGATCATCAACTATTCGCCAAATTCATTAAGTGCGAATTTTGGCTAAGGTCAGTAGCATTCCTTGGCCATATCATTTCCAGTGATGGCATTAGAGTAGATCCTCAAAAGACCAAAGTAGTAAGAAACTGGCCTTGCCTTGTCTCTCCATTAGATATCAGGTGTTTCCTGGATTTGGCTGGCTATTATAGACGGTTTGTTGAGGGATTTTCTTCTATTACATCCCCTATGTATAAATTGACTCAGAGGAAAGTCAAGTTTCAGTGATCAGATCCTTGTGTGAAGAGTTTTCAAGAGTTGAAGACTCGACTCACCTCAGCTCCAGTTCTAGCTCTTCCAGATGGTTCAGATAGGTTTGTAGTATATTGTGATGCATACAGAGTAGGTTTGGATAGTGTCCTCATACAGCATGGTAAGGTCATAGCCTAAGCCTCCAGATAGGTTAAACTCTATGAGAAGAATTATTCTACTCATGATCTTGAGTTAGCCGCCGTAGTATTTGCCTTGAAGATTTGGAAGCATTATCTATACGGTGTTCATATAGATGTGTTCATGGATCAAAGGAGCCTTTAATATGTCTTTGCTTAGAAATATCTCAATTTTCATCAGAGAAGGTGGTTAGAGATCTTGAAAGATTATGACATAAGCGTCTTTTATCATCCAGGCAAGGCCAACATAGTGGCCGACACTCTTAGTAGACTATCTATGGGTAGTGTTGCTCATGTCGAGGATAGTAAGAAGGAGTTATCCTAGAAAGTCCATCAGCTTGCAAGACTAGGCGTTCTCTTAGTGATATAGAAGGGGTTGATATATGGGTTCAGAGTAGTTTAAAATCATCTCTAGTTTTCAACATGAAAGAAAAGCAAGATAGGGATCCTAGCCTTGTCAAGTTAAAAGAGTCAGTCAAGGATTAGAAAGTAGAGGTTTTCTCCCAAGGGGGAGGTATTCTGCTTTGGCAGGGTCATCTGTGTGTTCCAGCTGTAGATGATTTAAGGCAGCGGATTCTCAAAGAAGCGCATGGTGTGCGCAACTCTATTCATCCAGGGGCCACAAAGATGTACTATAATTTGCGGGAAATCTATTGGTGGAGTGGGATGAAGAGAGACGTTGTAGAGTTTGTGGCTAAGTACTATACATATCAGCAGGTTAAGATAGAGCATCAAAATCCTAGTGGGTCCATGCAGGAGTTTAGTATTCCTACTTGGAAGTGGGAAGAAGTGAACATGGACTTTGTGATGGGTTTGCCTCGAACTCGTCATCAACATGATTCAGTCTGGGTTATTGTAGATAGAATGACCAAATTAGCCCATTTTATTCTAGTCCATACCTCTTATTCAGCCGAGGATTATGCCAAACTCTACATCAGGGAGTTGGTCAGATTGCACGGTGTTCTGCCACCTATTATCTCAGACAGAGGTACCCAGTTCACCTCTCATTTCTGGAAAGCATTCCAAAAGGGTCTTGGTACCCAAGTTCATCTCAATACAACCTTTCATCGTCAGACAGATGATCAAGTAGAAAGGACCATTCAGACTATACAAGAATGTTCTCAAGGGGGAGATATTGTAATACCCCATACTTTTTCCTAGCTTGAAATTTGTCCCAAGAATGTTAGAATCTTTCTTTGAAAGATGAATCCACTTTTGTATGTATGGTATTTTTAATATTTTCACATTTATTCATGTGGAAAATTGAATTATCTTTCCAACGATACCAATTTCATCTAAATTCGATATCGGAGTAAGAAACTATTGACGTTTTACTCAGAGCTATCAGAATCGCCTAGGTGCAACGACTAGGTTTACGGACTGTCGACCTAGCGATGGACCGTCACCTTGACCATCGCAGCCAAGATAGTGAGGTAACCTTTTGGATAAGGTACAATGGACAGGTTAACAGACCATCGAACTTGCGATGGACCGTCGCCCAGGCCGTCGCTACTTTGGCAGTAAGCCCTTTTCTTGGTCCACGTACGACGGTCAAAACGACGGACTGTCGCCCTAGCGATGGACCATCGCAGGTTCCTTTCAATGATTTTAAAGCCATTTTTTAGGATTTTTGGTTTAATACCACCCGTTTATATACCCAATTATTTCCAACCAAAGCTAAAAAATTTATTATTCTTCAACAACAAGAAAATTAGGATTTTCTCTCTAACGTTAATCTCCAAGAACAAAATCCAAATCTTCTTCAAGAACTAAGAGATTCAAATTCTTCAAGTTCAAGGACTTCAAGAAACTCAACCCAGGTATGCATAGTATTCATTTATGGACTCCTTTCGTCCATGAAGCCCAAGAATCTCTTTTCAAAGTTTAAGTTAATGGATTTTCTTTATGAATTTCATGATTGGGCTGCTCTTGTTCATGTTGATAATGATTAATTGAATTCTATTCCATGTTGGGGGATAAATTTTATGTAGATTTGATTAGGATAGATGTAGATTCATGTAAATCTATGATTAAACCCTTGAATGATGAAATTAGAATTGAATCATGATGTTTAATTGTTGTATAATGTTGTTTACACATACTATGCCTACCATATGTTTGATTAAATGTCTAGATGAAGGAAAATGCACAACTAGCATGATATCATAAAGTCCCCATGTATGTACAAGTTTATGCAGATCACAAGTTTGATGAAATGCTTCAATAAATGTATTATGGATTATGAAGTTAGTGATGTGTTCAAGTAGGTCATGCTTTGTCAGTTTCCTTCTATCGAGTCCTGGGGGTACTTGCACCCGAAATATTAGCTGTGTGCCTAGAGCCATGTCATGTTTCCATGATACTCTCAGTCAAGCTATGATTCTTAGACTTTAGATTGTCTAATGACTCAGGAAATCTCCATGATCTCATGAACTTAGTTAGTCGTCAGATATTAGTATTATTTCGTCAGTCAACGAAAGTCAGTAACTCAGTCTATGTTCAGTTTAGTAAATCATGTTCAGTGTCTATTTAGATGGGAGTAGAAATTAGCACCGAGCGAACCCAAGGATGGAAACTCACTTGTTATATGAGGGTGTGATTCTTAGAAGCAATCCTTGCGTTCCAGAACTATATAGCTAGCATAGGTTGAGACATCATAGCCTACTAATTGAGGGAAGATGAGGTGGCTTAACCTGCTATATGAGGTTTCCCACCATTCTCACTAGAGTTACCTGTTATATTAGGTCACTCACATGTTGTCCTTACCAGTGACGCAGTATTGATACCCTTTCAATCAGGGCATATATTGGACCCCAATCCAGCTATAATGCATTATTTGGGGCATGTCGGTTAGATGACTATCTCTCACAGTCTCAGTATCAGTCTCAGTAAAAAAACTCAAATAGTTCTTCAGAATTCAAGACTGTCAGATACAGTACAGAACTTAGCTAGTTCCATTAGATTCAGGACTGTCAGATACAGTCACTTATGTTATTAGTTATCAGAATTCAGTCATTAGTCATGTTAGTCATCAGCATACTCATGTTATTACGATTTTAGATATAGTTATTATGTATGCATGCATGTATTCTCACATTCATACTAGTCAGTTAGCCAGTATTCTTCATGCATATGAACCCCATGCATTCAGCCTACCTCATATGCATACCAGTACATTCAAAGTACTAACGTATTTATGCTATGGTGTCTTATACTATAGGTTCAGAGACATCAGCTTCAGAGCATCAGTAGATTCCAGATATCAGCTTTTAGAGTTAGCAGTGAGTCCTCATCCTTCGAGGATATGATTATTTATCTATTATCTCATTAATTAGTTTATTAGTTAGAGTTAGTTGGGGATATGTCCCATCAACTCCTTACTCAGACAATTCAGTCAGTTAGAGGCTTTCTAGACTATTATGTTCAGACATCTAACCATAAAAATAATTTGATAAAAAGAAGTGCAAAACATAACATCTGACCATCAAAAGAAATAGTACAAAACAGGAAAAGTAGGGCATCTGACCATTGATAAAAAGAAGTGCAAAATAGAACATCTGACCATAAAAAAAAAATAGTGCAAAATAGGGAAAACAGGACATTTGACTATCAAACAGAAAGAGCTTGTCAATAAAAAATCAAAAGAATTTGATAAAACAAAAGGATAAAACATTTGATGAAATGGAAATTATAATCAACTCGAGGCCGATTGACTCAAAATATCTTGTTTGGCCGGTTTTATTGTAATTAAAGTGAAAAAGGAGGGTGCTAATAACATTTCACATTTTTTTCTAACCCAAATTACCTTTTTCATATCAAAACCACCCGATTTTGTATAAAAACCTTTCCCCACAGCTATCTTGTCATGTTCCCCACTATCTCTTTCCACTTACCCTTTATCTTTCTTATGTATTTCACTTATTTTTTTTTTTTATAGTAAATTAGGGTTTGAGACCTTTCAATTTGGGAACTATTCATTGGTCCCATTTATTATTATGCTCCGATTTTGAGAATCTTTTATTTGGGCCCAATCCAACTATGTTCATTGTTAAAATTGTACTCATTTTAGGTCTAATTTGATGTGCATATGTGTAAAGTATTCATGGGTCATTTCTTGGGCCTTAAATACAAATTCGAATTGAGGTAAAGTTGATGTTAATTTACTACACTGATGCGCAAGTCATTAATTTTGAATCATTTTTTACAATATGGACTACTAGGTAAAAAATAATAATGTAATATTTTTAGTGATAACTGTTGGAACTGTTGCAATCAATGTTATGTGCATTGCGTATTGACATTGTTCCACCCACCAAGGTCTGTGGAATCCTTTTATTCATTATTTTCACTTCGTGAATGGAAGCATTGACAGGCGTAAATGTATTGTAAAATTAGTAAACGTTTGTGGTTTCGCTAAATGCAAAAATAACTACTTTGCATGCTAAGTGACATCTCTAGTATATAAATTGTGTCATTTTTTTAGTGAATGCTACCATTGATAATTAGGAATTTTATATAACACATTTCGTTGCAGTATGAATTAGTACTTATATCAACTAAATAGTTAATTAGCACGCAGTTCCTCCATTTTGAATTTTCTCCTCCCATGTTCAAGTATAATTTGAAGTAAATTTTCATATATCCTAGTTCAATTAAGGAAGACTATTAGGTGAGAATGTATTCATCAATGTATTTGTTAAGTCATCCAGGTACAATCATGTTTAAATATTTGTAAGTTGTTCTTGCATAATAGGACGTTTAGAGTTAAAGATATGGACATTAACACATTCAATTGAAGCGTAACACAGAAAGTTCATAATCTTTTGTTTCAGGTGTTTTGTCGGAGTGATTTTGTATTGGACGCTTATTATTTGTTAGTTGCAGTTCATTACGTAATTATAAAGAAGGTATATATTTTTGTATTTAGTTTGATGACGATTAATTGACTTCAACAAAATATTTTACCTTGTTCAGTCCAAATAGATTGATCTAGACAACTTTTCATATACCTGAATAGTGACAAGAAGAAATGAATTTGTAAGGAATTTGAATAACAGTCTTCATTTTTGTATAATTTTCTTCAGTTTAATCTAATCAATGCTAAATGTGTTCAATGCCTAATCTACGATTTGTATCAATATATTTGATAATTCGTATGGATCGCTAGTCATTCAATTAACTTGTGTATTCCTTGTTTGCATAAAGTTAAGGTATGTGTAATTTGAAAAGAAAACATTCATTTGTTAAGTCCAACTGGATGAACAAACATACAGCGAAAAAGAAGAAACAACAAATTAAAAAGATGAAAAAAAATAAAAATAAACAACAACCTAAGCAGCTGGATCAACACCCTCAGTAACCTCACCACCTTCTTCAATCTTCTCGTTGTTAACCTCTCATATATAGGTGTCGAAACGATGCCTCAACTCCCACAGATCTCACTTAAGTTGTTCCATACACTGATTAAGGTCTCTTACCTCATCTTTCAATAATTCAATCTTCCAAATAGTGTGATAGCGTATTCTTCTTCGAACCACATGACTATTTCCATTAGTTGAGGAAGACACATTTTTTTTTTGTGTAAAAAAGACATTTGAAAAGTTGTTGAGGACACTCTATAAGATAAAATAAAAAATGAATAAAATCACAAGGAAAAGAGGATACGTATGTATGTATATAAATAGGCGAAGATTTTGTTGGAGAATTAAATGATAAATAAATTGTTTGTTTTGCCCATTCAACAACCTACAAGCCGATCCATACTAGGTCTTGGATATGGTAACATCACCTAGGTTCTACCAAAAGCCTTGAGTAGTGTTAAAGTTAGTCATAATGGTGTACATGCATGCTGTCATTGACATGGATTTTGCTCTACTGTTTGCCTTTGTCTTGTCCCATCCAAAATCAACCAAATCTATCTGAAGGATTTTTCTTACCTTTCTCGATAAAAATCTAGCAGAAAGATTTGGTTGGTAAATTCAGATGACTTCTTTTTCAGCTTTCAGACATTCAATTGGCAAAAAAAAATAATAGAAAGAATACGGAAATCAAAGATGGAGTGGTGTTATGACAGTTGTTAATGCAGTGATAGTAAAGGAAAATTAAAACTTAGTAATGGGAACTGAAAATTGAAAATAGGAACTAAAGAGTAAAGTTATGACTTTAATATTAATAATAATAATAATAAAAGACATTCAAACCAATCCATAACCTGAAAACTTCTTCACACAAGGATTACATGCTTGACATTTAATAAGACAGATCGGTCTGTACTGTTGCTATCTCGATGACCAAAATGTTGTCTAATTCGATACCCGCAGCACGGATGAAAAACTTCCAGCCGTCATATATCCTCTGGCCTTTCAGACCGTTAAAATCTTAAATGACCCTTCATAATATAATCCAAAATTCAAACGTACTATTCGAACCAAAATACGATGGCCTATTAGTTAAACTGTTTTTAATTGCGACCTAAAATATTTAGATTTTTTTCATGAAAAAATTCTTTTGGTCATACTGTGTCCGTAATAATAAAAAGTTTTATTCACACTATAATTCAGTTATTTCTTTGACATTTCAACCCGTTTATGTAATATATTCTTTTATCTCATTTTGAATACATTGATTATTGGGAAGGAGCTTAATTATAATTAATTCTCATATTCATTGGAAAGTGTTTGCCAATTTCCCTTGGCCATTTTAAAATATGTATTTCCATTTCAATTTCCCTCAGCCAATTGAAACCTATTCCCATATTCATAGGTATAAATAAATATTTATAATTTTCAATCAAACGTATTTGGAAATATAGAAAGTAAATTGAAATGTATCCAAAAGATTCAAACTTAGACAAAGTCTCTACTGTTTGCTTTTGCCAAGTCCCATCCAAAATTCAACCAAACCTGTCAACAGAGTTTCTTACCTCTCTCCTCCAAAATCTAGCAAAAAGATTTGGTTGGTAAATCTAGATTACTTCTTTATCATTTTCGGACATTCAATATCGCAACTAAGAAAAATAAAATTTAGAGTGTTAAGGGAAAGTAAGAGTAGAGATATCACTTTCATTCATAAATAAAAGGAGAATTGTAAAATACATTCAAATCATTCCATAATCTGAAAAATACTTCACACAGGAATAACATATTTAACATCTAAGAAAACAGATCTGAAATTACTGTAGGTGATCAGAACGATCAAAACGTCGTCTTCTCGAATACCCCCGTCATGGATGAAATCTCTCCACCCGTCATATATCTTCCGCCTATTCCGATACTCACATATACTTTAGCACTATACGACTTTCCATTACCACAATGAGTACTGGTTACTGGCGCTGGGCCAATGGGGAAGTAGTTGCTTGCCTCTATTGGTATCCACTGAAAAAGGGAAAAAGATGGACGATTTACTCAAATTTCAAAGAGAAGAAAATTTAAATGAATGTAATAATGAAACATAGAATCCTTAATAAATAAAAAAATTAGAAATTACCACTTCGTCATATGTCACCTCTGTTATGTTCAACGTAATTTTGAATTCTGACAAAGGAGAAGTAGGGTTAAGACCTACTTGTGTGAACCTCATTTTTGGTGGTGGTGTGGGGGGGGGGGGGGGGAAGAATAGGATTTTGGTTGAGATTCTATTATAATACCATTAATATAAAGAGATATTTTCAGATTCCCTCTAAATAACTACACGTAAAGTTTTGGTCGGAATTGAAAACATTGCGGAACTGCATTGAAAACATTAATTAATTGATTTAAAAATGACATTTTTAAGTAGCTACAACTTTTCACACCCCTTTTTTACTCAAAAAGAATTTATTTTAAAGTTCAAAAGGGTTTTTATTATTAGTGACAAAAGAAAAATTTGTTTCGAAAAGAATTTGTTTTACAATTAACTCAGAGTCGCCACTTGGCATAGATCGAGTGTGCCAAGTCACCTTTGGAAATCCTTTTTCAAAACTATTTTTGACCCTTTTAAACTGGTTTATGAATAGAGATTCTGGCTAAGGGATTCTGTTGACTAAGGGGAAGGTGTTAGGCCCACCTCGATCCCGTGGTTCGACCATGGTCGCTTGGTGGAGCATATCGTCTAATTTTGACACTAAGAATGTATAAATCATATCAAACACATACAATAAAGCAACAAATACATCAAACAACAATCCAAAACCAAAATAATAATGTCCAGTCCAATTATACAGTCCAAAATAGAAAAATCCAAAACCAAAATAATAATGTCCAGTCCAATTATACTAGTCCTAGACTAAGCTCCACCCGACGCCTCGAGCTTTGTCACAAACATCCTCCGGATACAAAATGCTTCAGGGCATTCCCTGACAAATAAACACTAATATCTCGGGGCATTCCCCAGCCAAATGAATACATCTGAATTAAATACGATAAACTAGAAAACATTCAACACATACATTTAAACATTCAACGCATTCGACAACACATCACTCCTAAATTTGCCTACCCGAACCTAAACATTTTTTCTTATCCAATTCGCCCTATCATGATACTATCGAATCCAAAAACTTAATATTGATTCCAAATTAAGTAAAATAACAACAAACCAACACCAATCTCGATTCATACCTTTTATCAATTTCTCAATTCCATCCCAAATTCATGCTCAACCAATGATTAGCACATGCTTCAATTATCAAATCACTTTTTCAAACTCCAAAACCAACATCAACCAACACACAACAAGGATAAAACATACCAAACAATAAATCATTCACATTCATTAAAAATTAAAGGGAGAGAAGATAGAATTGGACCTCAATATCGCTTTCAAAATTGATGTATTATTCTGATTAAATTTGGTAGAATTCGCTTCCAATAACCTCGACGGGTACCAAAATCTCGACTCTCTAAATCAGTTAAAAACCAGTCCAAAGCAATACCCAAAATCTAATTCAAACTCAAAATTCACAAAGAAGCAGACAAACACTCAAAAATAGATTCGTACTACCAAGAAACATGATTTTTTGATCGAAATCAAGCTGATGGTACTATTTTCAGCTGATTTCACCAAAATAGTAGCCAAACACAACTTTTGATATTCCTGGTGGCTGTTCCGGCGACTTTCAGGTGAGAATTCATCGGAATTAGCACAGAGAGGTCGGGTTCGGCTTGTTTGGTTGTTGATTCGCATTGTTCTGGTAATTGTTTGATCAGAAAACATGGGGAAGTAGGCTGGTGGTATTTCTCGGTGGTAGATGAGCCCTTTTTTGGTGAGCTTCAGGTGAGGACTCACCGGTCTCCGATTTATCTCTCTCTCTTCGTCCCAATCTCTCTTCCTTCACTCTCAATCTCTCTTTCTCTCTTCTCCCTACTCTCATGCCATTTCAATATATATGTATGTGATTGTGTGTATGCATATGTGATGTTGAAGAGTGTGTGTATGTAATTTTGTGAGAATTTTAGAGAAGTCAATGCAATTTTGGGTCTCTGTGTATGTATATGTTTCCAAAAAGTAGAAGACCCCCTTTATTATGTGTGTATGTTATTATTTTTTTCCATAGAGAAAAAGGAAAGAAAATGGCAGTGTATTTGTTATTGAGTGGGTGAGTAAATTAGGGGTGTCAGGTAGTGGTTGGGATAAGGTAGGGGTAGGGATAGGGTAGGTAGTGAGTAAAAATTATTTTGTTTTGGGGAGGGACAAAATTACGTGTCTACATCATGCCCCCTTTGAATGTAAACAAAAAGTGTTTTCAGACAAAGATGTAGACAACAAGACAGAATTTTATCCTCAGCATTATTCAAAAGAAAAAAATAAAAGGGAGAGAGGCAATTGAGTCTTGATTTTGGGCATTCTACCTGTCTCAAGTTATGTGAGAGTCAGGCCTCAGGTATCTCAAAGGATTAGAAAGAAGAGGACTATACTGAATTGGAGAGTTGAGCGAGGTCCTGTCGAGATTTTGGTCTGAGGCTCTGCTGTTACCGCAAAATAAACATTACAAGTTAAAAAGATAACTGAAATTACAAAAGTCTTATCTATGCAGCATCTCTTGATTTTATTCTTGGGTCTTCAATGCTTTGAAAAGTGACAAAAGATCTAATCTTCTTTTAATTGAACTTAAAGATAGATTCTTTATCCTTACTAAATTTGGTGTTGGAAATGAACTTAAAGTTGGCCATGTTCTGCAGGTGGTATTTCTGAACTTGAACCTGGATTTGAATTCTTCACCCTATTTTTCAGGCGGGCTCCTGACTTGCAATTTTTCACCTTATTGCTTGGTTTTCCATTTATTCACCTTGTTGCTTGACTTTCAATTTCATTACCCTATTCTTCAAGCGGGCTCCTAACTTTCCATTTCATTATTTCTCAGTTTCATCACCCTGTTCTTCAAGCGGGCTCCTGACTTTTAATATCATCACCCTGTTCTCCAAATGGGCTCCTGAAACCACATTAAAAACTAGAAAAAAAATCATCCCAAACACATGTTATGACAAAGAAAGATTTCCTTTTTCTGAAAGTAATGTCCCCTTTTCCAGGAGAGTCCTGAACATAAGGTAAATTTTCATTTTCTAGGAGGGTCCTGAATGAAAGTAAATACCTATTTGCATGGAGGGTCCTGAACATAAGGTAAATTCCCATTTTCCAGGAGGGTCCTAAACATAAAATAAATTCTCATTTTTTAGGAAGGTCCTGAACAGAAAGTAAATTCCCATTTTTCAGGAGGTTCCTGAACATAAAAATAAATTTCTATTTTCCAGGAGGGGACCGAATATAAGGTAAATTCCCATTTTCCAGGAGGGTCCTGAAAATAAAATAAATTCACATTTTCCGAGAGGGACCTGAACAGAAAGTAAATTCCCATTTTCCAGGAGGGTCCTGAATAGAAAGTAAATTCTCATTTTTCAGAAGGGTCCTAAATAGAAGGTAAATTTCCATTTTCCAGGAGGGTCCTGAACATAAGGTAAATTCCCATTTTCCTGGAGGGTCCTGAACATAAAATAAATTCTTGAATATGCTTTCCCAATGACAACTGAACTTAATGAATAGAACTTTGCCCCTGTTTCATCAAAGAAAAATTTATCAATTGAAAACTTAGTGGTGGTTTGTAGCACCTAACTTTCCAGACATCTGCCGCAGCACTCGTTCCTTTCATCTTTATTTCAGATCGCTGACACTTGCCCCTATTTTGTCGCATCATTGAACCAAACCCAGATTGAAGGAAATGACTTTGATTCAAATACCAAATTTCTATTTTACCACGCCTCTGAGATACATCTTTTAATCTCTGATACTCCTACGAGTCCAGCAACCTGCTTGTTGATAGTCTTGCTTTGCTTTGGTTTGAATTATGACCATGTTTCTCTCAATTTTTGGTCCTTGGATTTTTCTCACATAATTGGGAAGACTGGCAGCGATTTTTGAAATCCTTTCTCACTTGTTTTGACACAAACTTGACTCAAAATATAAATAAATGATGATGATTTTTATTTTTGATAAAAGACATAAAAGGACAAAAATATGAATGTGTAGATGAAAGAAAAAGGCAATGTCCCTCTTTCAAAAAGAAAACTTATCTGAACACAGCAACTAATTCCAATGACTATGACATGCATTTTGGATTAAGCTGTCTGATCTTTCTACCCAAACTTCCCATTTGTTGTTGCGTTCATGCCTTTGCTGCTGAGTCGCTTCTTCAAACCCATTAGGCTCATACCTCTCATTCAAATGACGACATCTTGAAAGATTTTCACCAACAAACCTCTTTTCTTTTCCCTTTGCTCAAACTCGCCATCGTCTTACAGTGCCCGCGAGGGTTTTCACCAAGATGACTCTCTCATTTTTATTTACCTCAACTCACCATCGCCTTATGGTGCCCGCGAGGTTTTTTATCAATAAGACTCTCTCATTTTATTTTCTTCCCGTCTTCCCATGATGATGCAGAAAAATGTACTTCCAAAATATTTCCACATGTCCATCACATGTTCAGCCTCATAATTCTCAAAGATTGATCTGAAGGTCTTTCTTTGGTTGTAACTTGGCTTTTGGATAAGGCTAGAAAAAAAAGGATGATTTGAGGCTCGAACGACACTTGAAGTGCGGCGGGACTTACAACTTTTGGAATCGACTCAAACAACAAAAAATTAAATCACTTCCCAGTTTCTTTTGGCTGGGTGACTCTAAATTGTTTATTTGGTTGGATCGAGCCCCGGGTAGGGCAGCCTACGTATCTCACTCTCGAGAGAAGAGAATTAGGTCTCACGTAGTTCCAGCAGCTTGTTCTTTGTTTTGATTCAATTTTTTTCTCTTCCTTTTTTCCCTTTATTATTATTTTTATTTCTTTATTTTATTCTTCTTTTATTGATATTTTATGTTTGACTCTGTTTTGATTCCAAAAGAGGGATATGAAAGAAAATAAAACTAAGCTCAAACAAGGTAAGCAAAGAATGACACAATATTTGACTAGTAAAATGAAATGCCTTCATCATATCAATCCTCAAAAATGCAAGCACTAAACATGCAATATCACCAACAAGGAAAAAATATCATACATAATATCTTTTGACTACATCAGCATTGTTAGCCATTTTTGCCATTTTGCTTTCCATATCTATCAAATATAAAGTTCCATTGGGCAACACTTTCTTCACAATAAAGGGAGGTTGCCAATTTGGGGAGAACTTGCCTTTAGCCTCCACCTGATGAGAGAGGATACGCTTCAATACCAACTGACCAACTTCAAAATATTTGGGATGTACCTTTTTGTTATATGCTCGAGCTATTCTCTTCTGATACAATTAGCCATGACATATCGGCGTCAGCCTTTTTTCATCAATCAAGCTCAACTTTTCCAGTCGGGTTTTGACCCACTCATCATCATCAATCTCTACTTCCACGATGAATTAAAGAGAGGGAATTTCAACTTCTGCGGGAATGACTGCTTCAGTCTCGTAAACCAATAAATATAGAGTTGCCCCTGTTGAAGTGCGAACAGTAGTACGATAACCTAGTAATGCAAACCAAAACTTCTCATTCTATTGCCTATACGCTTGTGATACCAAACGGTATCTACAAGAGCACAAAACAGTCCATAAATTCACAAAAATAGTCCACACGTACAAGACATCAAACAGAAACAACAAACACACAAACTTGAAAGATAAGGAGATAGATAACTTGACATAAAGAGAATATAAAATGTAGCAACTAAAGAGTGTACCAAACTCTAAAACCTCTACATATCACATTAACAAGCACCAAGTTCTTACGGGAACACAAGAGGGACTCGGTTCACTCAAGAACTCTCGTTTCTAGCCGTCTCACAACACAAGTAGAACCTTTCACTTGTGAAGCTTAAAATGTTTGTGGTCTACTCTCTTCTTGAGAGGAAATATGGTGTTCGATATTACAAAGTGATTTTAAAATGAGATAACTAAGAAAATAAGACTAGGGGGTTCCTACTTATAGTCTATTACAAAAGAGATGGGAAATGATACATTTACCCTTAATGAAAGGGGTGGGTTTAGAGTGTATAAATGGGGATGACTTGTAGTGTTTCTGAGACACTCAAGGCATGTATTCACACTTTAATACATACACTCCCTTGGATGAACCTAAGACATGCTCAACCGCGTCTATGTTCATAAACGCGCCTTGTAGTCTTTGTAGTTCCCGAGCTTGGACAAGGCTTTGAAAAAGGCTTCAAAAGGTCTTCAATTCCTTTGCAAATCCAAAATGTGGACCTTCAACAAAAACTTGGAATCTTTGTGCTCCTCATGCTTATATCATCCTCTCCACCTTAAAAGGAATTTGTCCTCAAATTCGCACCTTGCAAAACCAAAGAGAGGGAAAACAAGCACACAATTCTCATGATAGGAGGGTTAGTATTAGTACCAAAATTATATAGACATGCTAAGGGGGTACACTTTTGGAAGACAACCAACAATCCTTTGTTATGATCATGAAACACGTACCACAAGCATCACAAAGGACATGACTAAGATAAACATCAAAGAAAAAGGATTGCAATCCGAAATTATCACATATGTCATCAAGCCAAGGTTGTTTACATTTGGAATATACCCATGGGTCCTTTGTGTGTGACATGAAAAGCTTAGCATGAATGGCACAAAGAAAGTAGCTTTGGCAGATATCAAGAGATAAGGAAACTACAATGGTCTTAATGGATTTACTATACCCAAAAGGTAAGACTACCTTCATCTTAGGAACCATAGGATACATTTGTTTCATTACCTCTACAAAGGACCTCATCAAATATAGTGCCACAATTGATCTTAAGATCCAGATCAACCACATATCAACATCATTCAAATAAGTAAACCAGCCACCAAACTTCCTATCACTATGTAATACAAATTCGAAATTAACATGGTTATCATCATAGGTAAAGAGGTAGTGTAGAAAGGAATCAAGTGTGAAGATATCTTGCCAAGGGGGTACACTTTTAAAATTCAACCAGCAATCCTTTATTTTTACCATGAAACATGTAATTTGAAAATTACAAAGGATAGGGATAAGATAATCATCAAGGAAAGATAATCATAAGCCGACGCAACCCTTTTTCCAACCCACTAGTGTTCCGGGATCAAAGGGATGGTGTAACCAAGGGTAAAACCCGATATTAACCTATTTTTTTACTACGCTATCATCCAAGACTAAAGATTTGTGTCCTATAAGTCTTATCTTAATAGCAATCAAACCTTTATTCAAAAGTTTTCCAAGCATATCATTACCTTGAGCAAAACTAGTAGCACATTTTGCATCACACAAGCTCAAAGAAATATGTTCAATATCATGGTCAATATTACAAGAATGAATACTAACTTGAGGATTTTGAATCACATCACTCACATGATCAAGTAGTGAGATATCCTTAAGAGCAAATTGACCAACATATGCAACAAGAGAGCTACCAAGGAAAGATTCATGCTTTTCTACACTACGTAAACCCAAAGCTACTTCACATTGGATACTAATATCATTATCACAATATTTCAAGCCTAAGGAAGTGTAGAGTGAGAAATTATACCTCGGTGTATGCCACGACAATCCACTTGTTTGGAGCTCTAGGCCAAGGGTGTCACTAGCTCATTTCCAATGTTATCGTGTGGAATCCCTTTTTGATCCTTCTTTGATAGCATATAAACTTGAACCTGTACATAAGAAGGGTCAATGCTAGGTAAAGCGCTAGCATATGGGTTAGTGAGTATCAAAGATCCTTTGTGGGAAAATCTCACAAGCACATTTTTCTTTCTATTTCCTACTTCACTACCCGAGGTTTCCCTTTCCCTTGCCCTCTTCTCTTCACATTCTTCTTGTAACTCACCACTAAGTTTCTCTCCATCTTGGGGCTTGGCCTCATTCTCCTTAGATCCTAACTCTCCCTCTTTTTCTACTTGGATGGTGTATTTTTGGGTTAGTGTAGCTTGGGAAGGAGACATTGGATTTAGTGGTGTGTAGGGTCTTTGAATTAGAGGATTTTAAGTGGAGGATTCAGGTTTAGGGATGGAATTTGGGTTCCAAGTCCTCCTTGTGGAACTTGGTAGAGTGAGAAACGGCTAGGTCCATCTTGTTCTCGACTTTTGGAGTAAAGATTGACTTGGTTTGTAGCACTTGTCTTTGGTGCAAGGTCTCGGGAGTAATAGTAGGTGAGGTGTTTTGAGTGGTATGAGGTCGAGAACTCCTTTGGCTTTCCACCCTCTCCAATCTTTCACTCGTTGAGGCCATATCCGAACACAACGTCTCAACATTTGCCTTCATCCTAGCCACGCCTCGAGATAAAGTTTCAAGACTAGCTAAGAGGACATTCATAACATTAGTTTCCACATTTGGGGAAGTGGAATTGTTGGGTTCCATTTTCAATTGTACCTACAAAACAAGCAAATGTTAGTTCAAAATACGCTAGACATTCTTCACACTCGGCTTCCTCACTTGGTCCTTCAAGTGTTGTAAGCCGGCTATCAATCCTTGAATGCTTAGGAATGAGTCTATTCTTGAGTTGTAGTGGATTTTGGTTAGAAGACTCAAAGAATTTTTGTATGCACTTGAGTGAAAAACAACTATGAACTATAAACGAGCAAAGCACCCCAAGTAACACTTACACGAAAGAAGTACTCAAAAACTAGTTCACAACTTAGTAGGTTGTTACTAGTTGTCAACTAGTATAGGAGTCAATGAAAATGAAACTAATAGAGACAAGGAAAGAAACTATGGATATCCAAGAACTTGATTTTTTTTTTTTTGGTTGTTGGCATGGCCCATGATTTTTATTGTTATTTTTTTTCTTTGATCGTTGATATTGTTGTTGATGTGGAGTATAATGTTTTCAAGACATAAGTTGTTTAATCTTATTTTTTGGTGATGAATTTTTGGTTTTGGAGTAACAAGACAAGGCTTTGGATTCTCTTTCCAAAGTTTAAAAAGGTGTACATCATCTTTCACCAACTTGCACTAAAATGGCAAAACACCTTTTTGCCTTGTCTTTTTCCTTTCCTCTTTTGGCCTTTCTTGAAAGATGTTTTGACACTCTTTTGGTAGGCAAGCTTTTGGTAGGTCTTCGTTTCTTTTCCACTTTAGTGTTGTCTTGAAAGTAGTCCCAATACAACATAATACCTTACCTCTCTCTTCCTTTTTTCAAATCAAACAAGGCATTTTGTTGAATATTACTCAAGAACAACATGAACAACAACAAGAACACTTTGAACAATAACAATATCTAAACCGCCCAACCTTTCAACAACAACTTAACAAAGCTCAAATCTTAGACTTTAGACTCAAGTGTGCTATTAAAAAAACAAGCTAACACACGAAACTACTAAGACAAGAAAAATAACACCTAATATAGACACAAATTCGTCCAAACAACAACACCACTTCGTCCAAGACGCCCAACCTGTAGAATAACTATTTTTTGTAAGATTTTCGACCTTGGACACCTCTTCTAATGTTAGGAAACAAATATCTAACACTATAACACACAAAACACACAAAAGTCACAAGAAAAGTAGGCACAAATATCGACCAAAACAACAACAAGACACAATTTCGGCCAAGACAACAAGAATGGACAGATTTGCTTCTTTTTGGAATTTTCAGCTTTTCAACACCTCTTTTTTTTCGGCTTAGAGAGCCCAAGATTGGTAGTGTAGGAACACAACCAGCCTTAGATTTGATACCAAATGATACCAAATGGTATCTACAAGAGCACAAAATAGTCCACAAACTCACAAAAATAGTCCACAAGTATAAGACATCAAACGGAAACAACAAACACACAAACTTGAAAGATAAGGAGATAGATAACTTGACACAAAGAGAATATAAAATATTGCAACTAAAGAGTGTATAAAACTCTAAAACCTATACAAATCACATTAACAATCACCAAGTTCTTATGGGAACACAAGAGAAACTCGGTTCACTCAAGAACTCTCGTTTCTAGCTGTCTCACAACACAAGTAGAACCTTTCACTTGTGAAGCTTAAAATGTTCGATGGTATACTCTCTTCTTGAGAGGAAATATGGTGTTCAATGTTACAAAGTGATTTTAAAATGGGCTAACTAAGAAAATAAGACTAAGGGGTTCCGACTTATAGTCTATTACAAAAGAGATGGGAAATAACACATTTACCCTTAATAAAGGGGGTGGGTTTGGAGTGCATAAATGGTGATGACTTGTAGTGTTTCTAAGACACTCAAGGCATGTATTCACACTTTAATACACACATTCCCTTGGATGAACTTAAGACATGCTCAACCGCGTCCATTTTCATAAACACGCCTTGTAGTCATTATAGTTCCCGAGCTTGGACAAGGCTTTGAAAAAGGCTTCAAAAGGTCTTCAATTCCTTTGCAAATCCAAAATGTGGACCTTCAACAAAAACTTGTAATCCTTGTGCTCCTTATGCTTGTATCACCTTGTACCATTTTTCGAAGTATCTTCTTGATATTCTTATTGGCGACTTTCACAGCGCCATTTGCCTTTGGACGATATGTAGTGGAATTTTGATACGCGATCTTGAACTATTGGCACACTTCTTGCATCAAATGACTATTGAAGTTGGCCGCATTATCTATAATGATCATCATGGGAATTCAAAATCTACAAATAATGTTGGAATGCACAAAATCCACCACTGCCTTCTTGGTTACTGACTTGAAAGTTACTGCTTCTACCAACTTTATGAAGTAATCAATGGCCACTAAAATAAATCTATGCCCATTTGATGCTTTCGCCTCAATCAATCCAATTACGTCCATCCCCCAAGCTACGAAAGGCCATGGAGTAGACATTGCATGTAACTCAACAGGAGGGGAGTGTATCAGATCACCGTGTACCTGACATTGGTGATATTTTCGAACAAAACGAATAGAATCCCTCTCCATAGTTAGCCAATAATAACCCACTCGAAGTATCTTTTTTGACAAAACATAACCGTTCATATGAGGCCCGCATAATCTAGAATGTACTTCAACCATGAATGCCAAAGCTTTTTTTGCATCTACATATCGCAAGAGTCCCAAATCAGGGTACAAGATTCCCTCACTCAAGAAAAATTCACTAGCCAAATGCCTAATCGTCCTCTTTTGATCACTTGTGGCATGTGTTGGGTATTCTCCTGACTACATGTATCCCTTTATATCAAAGAACCAAGGTTCGCTATCGAGATCTTCCTCAACTACATTACAATAAGCATGTTGGTCATGACTCTGTGTATGCATTGGGTCGATGTAGGCTTTATCAGGATGTTGGAGCATTGAAGACAAAGTGGCCAAAGCATCAGCAATCTCATTGCAAATTATTGGAATATGCCTAAACTTTATTGACACAAACTGTTGACATAGATCTTACAAACATTGTCGCTATGACATGAGCTTTAAATCTCGTGTCTCCCAATCGCCTTGAATCTGATAGACGAGTAAATCTGAATCCCTCAACACTAATAGTTTCTGGACTCTCATGTAAACAGCTACCCTCAAGCCCAGAATGCAAGCTTTATATTCTGCCATGTTATTGGTACAATAAAATTGCAGTTGCACTGTTACTGGGAAATGTTTCACCAATTCAGAGATAAGAACTGCACCTATTCCGACCCTTTTCATGTTAACTGCTCCATCAAAGAATAGCTTGCAACCTGGATCAGCATCTATAATCACTTCATCAACATACAACACCTCTTCATCAGGAAAATATGTCTTTAATGGCTCAAACTCTTCATCAATGGGATTCTTAGCAAGATGATTTGCCAAGGCTTGGGCCATCATGGCGGTTCGAGTCACATATACAATGTCGAGCTTGGTAAGCAATATTATCCACTTTGCTAATTGACCTATTGGCATAGGCTTTTGAAATATATACTTCAAAGGATACATGTGGGAGATGAGATAAGTAGTGTAGGATGAAAGATAATGCTTCAACTTATGGGCTACCCAAGTTAGGTCACAACACGTCCTTTCAAAAAGAGTGTACTTGGCTTTATGTGTTGTGAACTTCTTGCTGAGACAATAAATAGCCTGTTCCTTTTTGCCTGTGATATCATGTTGACCTAGTTATGAATGAATTATCTGTAACCAATAAGTACAAGATCAAAGGCATGCCAGGCTCGGGTGGAACCAACACCGATGGATTTGAAAGATATCTTTTGGTTTTATCAAACGCTTTTTGACATTCTTTAGTCTACTCAACTGCAGCACTATTCTTCAGCAACTTGAAAATGGGCTCACAAGTGGTTGTGAGTTGAGAAATGAACCTACTGATGTAGTTCAGCCTACTAAGATGAATCATCACCTCCATTCTATTCTTGGGTGGTGACAGATCCTAAATGGCTTTGATCTTCGAAGAATCTAATTCAATACCCCGACGGCTGATTACAAACCCCAATAGATTTCCAGATGGAACTCCAAATACATATTTTGCTGGATTGAGCCTGAGATTATACCTGCGAATCCTTTCAAAGAACTTTCTTAAATCTTTAACATGGTCAGCCTGACTCTTTGATTTAATAATCACATCATCTACATAGACTTCAATCCCCTTATGCATCATATCATGAAACATAATGGTCATGGCTCTAATGTATGTTTCTATAGCATTCTTCAAGCCGAGCAGTATCACTCAATAACAATAAGTCCCCCATGGTATGATAAAATATGTCTTCTCCGCGTCGTCGTCATCCATAATAATCTAGTGGTATCCGACATAGCAATCCATAAAAGAGGCAACGTCATATTTAGCATAATTGCCCAGTAAAATATGGATGTTGGGTAGCGGAAAATCATCCTTAGGACTTGCTCTGTTTAAATCACAGTAATCAACACATACTCAAATTTTGCCATCTTTCTTTGGGATAGAAACAACATTAGTTAACCATGTAGGATAATGAGCCACTCGAATGACTTTGGCTTTAAGTTGTTTCATGATTTCCTCTTTGATTTTTATACTTACATCAGTTTTAACTTTCTCAACTTCTGTTTGACAAGGGGAATGCAGGATCAGTTGGCAATTTATGGGACACTAATTCAGTGCTTAAACCATGCATGTCGTCATAAGATCATGGAAAAACGTATTATAATCAATTAATGCTTGAATCATTCCATCTTTTAACAGTGGTGGAGCATGTACACTTATTTTAGTTTCCTTAACATCTTCTTGATTTTCAAGATTAATTGGCTTAGTTTTATTCAGATTAAGATTCGACTTGTCTTCAAACTGTTCCAACTCTTTGCTTATTTCTTCTAGTGCCCCTTCTTCATCATATTTACCCTCTTGCTTTATTATATCTTGATTATCTTGGATTTTAAGATCAGTCTAAAAATTTTACATGCATGTCATGTCAATAGAATCAGCATAAAGAGAACTGTATAAAGAAAAGGCAAAAACAAAATATATTACACAAAACAAAAGGGACATTGCATTTTATTAAAGGGGAAAGATGGGAGGGTTTAAACACAAATGACAACAGAATATAAACAAGCTAAATTCTGAGTTACAACCATGAAATAACTCGGATAAACTAAAAAGAAACCAAAACAAATTACCAAAACTCCCTCCTAATGGGGAGAGGAGTGGCTTCCCAGTTGTTGAGCCGGACAACAGAACTTATGAACTATACGTCTGCCTTAGTGGTACCTTCTCCTACTTCAACCATGTCAACTTTAACCAATAGGTTCTGGAAGTCATCAACCAATTTAGCTTCAAAATCTGTAGGTGCCACGACGCTGCTCTTGATAAATAACTTACTGAGTAGAGGCAACGAGCAAGGGAGTGACCATATTTCCCTTTTCCTTCTCTTGGTAGTTTCCCAATCTTGATCAATGGGTTTGAATCCTAGACCAAAAGTGCTCATGCGCTCACTCGAGCATATTGGACAAACTATACCATGCAGCGTCACTCCAAAACCCTTTCCTGGCTCAAATCCATATTTCAACATCTCATTTATCATTATGATAGAAGTAGGATACAATTGTGGCCCTGGTATAATCTGTCCTTCAAAGATACGACCCACCGACACTGTATCAAAAGTTTGATAGACAAATGTCTCCTCTACATTGTTTGCTTCAATAAAAGGCATGGGAGAATATTTGTAGGCAGACAAATCCCTTTCACCATAAATGACCACTTCTTTCCTGTCATGCTCAAACTTGATAATCTGGTGCAATGTAGATACAATTGCCCCAGCCTTGTGGACCATGGTCTTCCCAATAACAGATTGTAAAAGAGGTCGATATTCAATACTTGGAACTCTATGGCCAATTCAACAGGCCCTATAATCAACATTAGCTCTATTTCACCAATAGAGTTTGTTTTTTCTCCATCGAAAGCCCAGACAAATACATTGTTGGGACTGATCCTCTCGACACCGATATTCAATTTTTGTAAGGTGGATATAGGGCAAATATTTGTGCCAGAACCTCCATCGATCATGACATGAGTGACGTATAAATCTTCACTCTTCACGGTAATGTAAAGACCTCGATTATATTTCGTACCTTCAACAAATAATTCATCATCAGAAAAATTGATCCGATTCACCTCAAAGATTTTTTCGACCATTTTCTCGAGCTGATTTACTGTAATCTCTCTAGGAACATAAGCTTTGTTCAATACCTTAAATATAACATCACGATATTCCTTATAATGCAACAACAAATATAAGAGGGAGATTTAAGCAGGGGTCTTCTTCAGCTGATCTATGATTGAATACTCTGACAACTTCATCTTTTTCAAAATTTCTTTGGCTTCTTCTTCAGTGATAGGCTTTTTGAGAGACAAAGGCCCACTCACCACTGGCTTGGGCTTCCTTAAACCTTCAGGCACAAAACATCTTCCGGATTGAGTCAGACCCCCTACCTTATCTACTTCTTCCACAATTTCCTTCCCTTGATAAGTCATCACAGTCTACTAATAGTTCTAGGGGATGCATTTTGTGTTGACTATCGGAAGTTGGTTCACCGGTTTGATGATAATAGGTGATGTAAGTGCTCCTTTTACCATCAAAGTATGCATGCTCAGAGCTCCTACCACTATTAACTTAGGTTTGTTCTGAGTTGAACCAACAGCTTTTCTGACTCCTTTCACCGTGATCACGGGTTTCCTCGTGTTTTCTTAGGCTTTATCTTCCCTCATTTCTTCTTGGCTCAATGACATTTCCTTCAATGAATCTGCCACATTCACTGATTTATCCTCATTAGCCTGTATCCTGACGATAGGCTTATAACATATCGACGACTCTTTGCCCTCATATATCAACTCCAATATGTTGGTTTCAGTATGGGTTGGCAATGGGTTTTTGTTGATGTTTGGAATCACCGTGGCCTGTACCAAAATCTGATTCACGCCGATTAGATACTGGACAGCTCTCTTCAAATACCAGTATTTCTCGATATCGTGCCCCGATATGTTAGAACAATATGGACATCCTAAAGAATAATCAAGATTCCTCGAAAGTGGATTCAAAATCCTTCTTTAAATTGGGCTCAAAACCTTTAACTTTCTCAACATATCAAACAAACTAGCATACGACTCCCCGAGAGGTGTGGACTGGTTCTTGGTTTTCTTCTCTTTCCTATACTTGGGCCTAGCTTGAAAACCAAAGTTTGAGGGGTTTTGGTATTTTAGTGGAGCTGAAGGATGATTTTGAGGAGCTTGCATATGCCATTGCGGGTAAGAAGGAGTTTGGGCATATGGTTGTACACTATATACTGGGTACAGGGGTAGTGGAATGGAATATAGTGGGTTTTATGGAGGGTTGTAATGGTAAAGGGGGAATATATGGAACTTGGGAATAGACTTGGGATTGGGATTGGGGATAGGGGCGAGGCGATCTTTTGGGATAGGCCTGGGGTCCAACTACAACGGTCGCCACGTCCTCCTTTTTCTTTTTACCTCCAAAAGTTCCAAACCCACTTTGAATTGCTTGGGTAGTGGCCATTAATGCGGCAAAACTCACTATCCGTCCGGTATTGATACCCTCTTCTATTATCTCCTCTATTTTGAGGACTTCGATAAATGGCTTACCCATCACCGGAAGCAAATGTTGAAAATAAGTCTCGTCTTACTCCTAAACGAAGACCTCCACCAATTTATTCTCTTTCATTAGAGGTTTTACCCTAGCGGCCTATTCACGCCACCTTATTGTGTATTCCTTGAAGCTTTCAGTACTTTTCTTCTTCATGTTAACCAAGGATTTCTCATCAGAAATCAGATCGACATTATATTGAAAATATTACACAAACTCATTAGCTAGGTTATCCCAGCAGTTTCACTTGTCAATATCCTAATTGATAAACCACTCCGAAGTCAGACCAGAAAGTCTTTCGCCAAAGTAAGCCATGAGTAACTCTTTTCTTCCCCCTATACATCTCAGTAGATTGCAATAACGTCTTAAATTCACCACGAGATCACCATTCCCAGCATGCTTCTCAAACTTGGGAATTTTAAAACCAAGGGGAAGATTAACATCTGGGAGCATGCAAAGATCTTTATAACAAACACTCTTATAACCTCCGATTCCCTGCAAATTCCACATGGCCTATTCTAGACTCTTCAATTTCTGCGCCATGACTTCTTGTTCCTCAGTTGCAACAGGCTTCTCCCTATCGAAGTGAAATGTAGGAGCCTTATTGTAACGATAAGGATCATTCAACCTCAAGGTAGGCTCCAGAGTATAATGCTGATTTTTTGGCATCTTAAGCACTAGTTCACTGGCAGATCGAGGGAGTACAATTGTCGGACGCACAACATAGGTGGGAGCTTCAAATGGTGGAGGAGCCACGAATACAGATGTTACCGATGGTGCTGGCTAAGCAGCGGGCCTTGGTTAGGGAACTGGTAGGTGCACACTAGAAGTACCAGTATAATATTGACGTAGAGTGAATCCCAGTGCATGTTCAAGTGACTCAATGGGAGCAGAGAATTACGCCTGAGAGAGTAGTGGGTAGTTAGATATATTCCCAAGATCCTCAGGGAGTGAAGGAGAAGGTAGGCCACTAGCCCACGCTCGGCCATGGCAAGCTTCGCTTTTGATCTAGTGAAGTACGGGTGACTAGCCAGAGTGCTACAAAACAACCACTTATCTAAAAGAACATGCTCATCAAAGAAAAAACCCATTAGGATTAGGTCAGGCAACAAGCATAGAAATCTTATTGTATAAATCCTAGGTTCATTCACATTTCTACCGATCTTTGAGGGTAATGAGGCCATTTTAACATCATCCCGATCTTTCTCCTACACTTATTTACTTTTTTCCTCCAATTACACCTCTTTCTCATTTTCTTTTTGCCCTCACTTCTCTCTTCTTTTGCATCAGTCTCTTTTCTTTCCTTTTCTTCTCTCATCATTCTTTCTTCCTTTTCTTCTCTCATTACCTCCCTTCTTTTTATCATTCTTTATAGATTTTGCTTTTCTTTAAAAGAGAAAAAATAATGAAAACAAAGAAACAAAGTGATTAGATCGAACCCAAAAATAGGTTGCCTACGTATCATGTTATACATGAATCAGATCTTGCGTAGTTTGGGAGGCGCATGCATAAATATCACAAAGTTGAAGATTTTTGATTTTTTTTTGATGAAAAATAAACCAAAGAAAGCACAACGCAACACCCTTTACATTTCATAAAATAAACAACTAAATAGACTCTGAATTTAAGAAAACCATAATATTAATAAACAAGGACTGAACGACACTCTAGACCACAGGACAACATACATAACACTCCTAATGAAGAATCTACTAAAATTACCACCGACTTGACAAAGACACAAAAATACAATAACAAAAAAACAAGGACTCAAACTAAATAAAAATAAGAAGTGCCCCTTCAAACTGCTGTGCTGCGGGATGGCCCTAGCTAAGATGAACCCATTTGTGAAGTTCTTGCTTTTCCACTCAGATTTTGTAACATATCCTGCAATGATGCTCTGATACTCGGGAGGAAGCTTCTGACACGTGTTTCTGCCTCTTGGAGAGTACACCCAAAAAGGTTTTTCTGACACCCTTCCATAGTTGTGATCAAGCCTGATAACTGAACTCTCAATAGCTTCACTTTGGCACATGGATCTTCCTGTTCATCATTCTCAATCACAACTTCTTCCCATATTCGCCCTCTAAGTTGAGCCGGTAATGGTCTACTAACGCCATGAGGTATAGATTGTAGCCAGATTTCATAGAGTGCACCCTGGATTATCCAAACCTTTCACAAAGGTATCGATACCTAGCTTTATCGCATTATTCCAGAATTGATCATATTTGCTTTCTTTCCCCCAAGGCTTGGTCCTTAAAGTACTCTACATCCTTTAGAAGGTTCATTATTGGTGGGACGTCTTACACCCTACCCAACTGACGCATCACCCTTCATGGACTGTAATGTCTAGTGTAGTTAAGTCCTATCAAAACTAGAAGGAGTTGCATTTGAGATCTAATCAAGATTTTCTTAGGACGAAAAAATATATAGGTCCAAAGAATATTGTCCGGAGTTCTTGATTTGAGAAATTCGATCCAGGCATTAACTCCCACAGGGAAAGAAAATTTATCAAAACGCATTCTCTCTTGCATGGCTTTCACTCGATCATCCAGACAATGGTTGACCACATGTGCTTTAAGCAAAGAAGGCGCACGTAATGCTTCATTATCCACAACTGCAATATCAGATTACCCTCCTCAAAAAATTGGATCCCTCCTTTCACCTCAGTTAAAGCCTTCTATATTTTTGTTAAGATCATTGGTACAATGGTAACTTGCTCTTTTTTCTTGAATAAAGCCATCACCACTGATTGTAAATGAGTATTGATATGCCTCTCATCTAACGGGAACACTAAAATACCCAATAGATCCAAACCAAAAACCTCGAGATGACATTGTTCCCACTTCTCCTTTTTAGTATAAAATTCATCCCAAAAGTAGTCAAAGCTTTATAAGGACCCAAACCTAGCAAACAAATAATCGAAAGAAATCCATGACTATTTGAGACACCCCAGATACTTGTTATCTTTCAATGCACAAAGTCGAAGAAATCTCTTGCTCGTAAGATTTTAGGCAAAAATCATCCGCTGATCCATATAAGACAATCGAAACAAACGAGATATTTCTGTCAGGGTAGGGGTTAATTCATAACTTCCGAACCTAAAAACCAAATTGATTGGATCCCAAAAAGTCAACAAAGCCTCTATTAGAACTGGATGGGGCGTGAGATCCAGGAGTGCTACAAGATTGCCTAGAACTTTCCTCACTTCATGCTTTTCAGAGTAGTTGAACATGCCCCACCACTTGATCAACTTTTGGGTACCTTGACAACCATAAGGACTTTAGACTTTGTGGACAGATCCATCCTGTAACAACACATAGGACATTTAACTTAAACATTCTATAAGACAGGAAAAAATTCCCAACCCATGGGATTGTGACGCGGACGTGTGTCAAAGGGACAAACTACTTTATGACTTAAATTCATCAAATAATACCACTAAGAAAAATCAACCTACTTGGCTAGAACCAGGTAACGACTGGACTAAGAGGAGACGAACCCTAGGTTATGACTAAGTCAAAGGCCAATAATAAAGATTACCAGACCCACCGATAGTTGCCTACGTATCCCGGACCAAGGGAGGGGAATCAGGTATGCGTAGTTCATCCAGATCATACAACTAAATATTAAAGAATAAACTAAACCTTGACTTAAGAGACACGATCAAAGACAGATGATGAAAAAGTCAATAAAATCCTTTTTTTTTTTTAGTTTTTGATGTGACACTTCACATAAAAATGACACCAACAACTATGAAAGAAAAATATTTTTGCTATTTTCAATATATGAAATGTACAAAACTTCTATCATCTTTTTGCATTTTCTTTTATAAAAACTTCCTATTTAAAAAAATCTTTTTGGGGTTTTCGAATTGTGAATGCATACAAAAGAAACAAACAAAAAATCTTTTAGATGTTTTTGTTTTTTGACAAATGAGTGCAAAGGTGAAATTTTTTTTTGAATTTTTAATGGTGAAGAAAAAAAAGTCATAAAGAACTCTAAAAATAAACTATGAAATTCTTTTTTTTTTACTCACTTTTTTTTTCAAGCCTACACACATTACTTCTAACACATGTTTTTTCCCAAATCAGTCCGTCAAATGACCACGTTAGCCTCAAAGATGCAACATTTAGCACGTAGGGATGCTTCAGAGGTGAGTGTCCTACAAAGGATCAAGTAGATCCCGCTAGATCTCAATATGATGCAGATAAAAATGACCTAAGGGTTGACCTACGTTGCGGTTCACTAACAAAGCCATTCGGGGGAGCATATGGTCGATAGTGGCTGCTTTGCTTTCCACCTACTCCATACGTCCGACGGCTCCCCCTCCTAAAATAAGGGTGACTCTACTAGAGTTCGTGCACACGACGTGCACTCCGGGAGTTATTGCAGAAAGAATTGACTCAGGTTATGCATATAATGCCAAATATAAAGCGGTAACACACAGGAGAAAAAATGTAAACATGTAGCACGTAGGCACTCAAAATGATAAAATAAACAACAAACGATACCACAAACAATGTTTATACACCCATAATGTCAAACTAAGCCGATACAACTTCAAAAATAAGCTTGAATTCTCAAAAATTTATTCCCCAGTAGAGTCGCCAAACTGTCACACCCCTTTTTTAATCAAAAAGAATTAATTTTAAAGTTTAAAAGGGTTTTTATTATAAAGTGACAAAAGAAAGATTTGTTTCAAAAATAATTTTTTTTACAATTAACTCAGAGTCGCCACTTAGCATAGATCGGGTGTGCAAAGTTACCCTTGAAAATCCTTTTTTCAAAACTGTTTTTGACTCTTTTAAACATGTTTACGAATAGAGAGGCATGTGGCATGTGACTACTGAACGAATAATTGATTAATGATTTCGGTTACTCTTAGAAATTTTCAACATAACAATTTGGAAGCAGCAAGTAAATAAAGATGAATAAATGTGATGTACACGGACTGCCGAATTTATTTAATAGAACAAACCAACACAACAAGGTATTAGCAATGCACTAATGCCTGATCAAATACGGGAAGGTTCTTAGCTTACAATAAGAAATTGCAGGTTTGGGTCTTGATTAAGACCAACAAGTTTAACACAGTTTTCACAACTGAGAATGAGTAACATATGAAACATATCTCCTTCCCTAAAATTCGTAGCCCTGATAAATTCGCGCCAACTGTTGCGGATCCTCCGATAGTTGTTGATGCCGAAAGCACCAACCTGAGAAAGATACACCTCAGTTTCACAATGAAAGATCTTAACCAGTGTTGGATTTAAGGAGAAGTAGTCATTGATGCATAGTGGCAACCACTACAATCCGAGAAAAAAAAGTGATGAATGCAATAAACGAAGACAAATAGAAATTTTTTTCAAGAAAATAATAAATAAATTTACCAGAAAGTCTTGCTCAAAGTAGGAGCGGCGCAGATTAACTCGAAACTGATGGACGGGTCCTGTCTGCATTTGAACGGGGATGAACGGAGATATTTTTTCTTTTTCCTTTTTAGAGATTTACGAAGGAATACAATAGTTGGTTGTGGATGAAGTGTGCACTATGTTGTCTTTTAAAGAGGAGAGAAATGGGGAGAGTTGCATTGGTAGAAGTCAGTATTTAGGGTTTGCAGTATTTATTATCATACAAAAAATAATCAATAAAGATCGGGTCAGGGATATTTGAACTCGCGATCTTAGGAGCAATAACATGATGATTGACCATATTAGCTACAAAAGCTTTCAACACTACACATACGTTTGACAAGGTACTAGCATTCTATTAAATACTATTATTAAGTTAAAATCGTGACAAGGAATCATTGAATGAATGTTCGTAATGAATTGGGTCACCTCTTGACTTTCAATTTGTCAACATTATACGACAATTTACTAAAAATTTTCGTGACACGTGATTGTTGAATGAATGCATGTCATGATTTGGGAATACTCTCAAATTATCAACATTATATCAACCATTTTTGAATTCACACATAACATGTTATTGTTGAATGAAGGTACGTCATGAAGTACGACATTTGTCAATATGTCGTACTTATATCAAATGCTATTATTAAATTGACTCTTGACGAAGGATCGTAGAATGAATGTACGTAATGAATTGCGTCGACTCTCAAAAAAGATCGGGTCAGGGAGAATCAAACTCGCGAGATAAAGAGTATTAACGATATGATTGACCATATTTGCTAGTAAAGCTTTCAACACAATGCATACGTTTGACAAGGGATCAACATTCTATCAAATACTATTATTAAATTAACTCGTGCCAATAGATAGCTGAATGAAACCACATTATAATGAATTTGGTTGACTCTCGAATGTCAATTTGTCAACATTATATGAAAATTTATTAAAATCACTTATGACACGTGATTGTTGAATCAATGTACGTCATGAATTAGGAATACTCTAAAATTGTCAACATAATATCAGCCATTATTGAATTTAGACATGACAAATTATTATTGAATGAAGGTACGTCATGAAGAATGATCATTCTCAATTTGGCGTACTTATATGAAGTGTTGTCACTACATTAACTCTTCACGAGGAATTGTGGAATGAATGTACGTCATGAATTGCGTCGACTATCAATTTGGCAATATTATATAAAATTTATCGCAACACGATTTTGTTGGTTTAATGTACGTGATGACTTATGTTGACTATCAATTTATCAACATTATATCAAGCGATGTCGAATTCACTCATGACACGCGATTGTCGAATGAATGCACGAAATGAAGTACGACAATTCTCAATTTGTTGTACTTTTATCAAATGCTATCATTAAATTAACTCATAACGAGTGATTGTGTAATGAATGTACGTCATGAATTGCGAACTGTTGTTACTTAATATTGTAAATTGTCATAATATAAGCCAAAATTGAAACGTAATTTTTGAACCAAAATACTATGGCCTATTAATTTAACTGTTGTATTGCAAAATAAAAACTATTCTAATTTTTTTGTATTGTATTGCTACTTATTTTTAGAAGCTTTATGCGTGTAATAATTTTTTTTTATTTCAAGTGTACCCAATTACTAATTAATGGTTCAGGGGTTACTACCTTTTTTTTCCCTAGCCAATGCATTTGCCACAATTTATTTTACGAAACACGATTTTGTTTCATCAGTTTTGCATTCATTGTTCAAAAATTGGAATTAAAACTTGCAGAAAATTCAAGCATCAAGATGAATAAAGAAGAATAAACTTGATGAACATGAAGTACTGCATATATTTATAATAACAAATCAAAACAACAAGATATTACTAATGTCTGATCAATAACGGGAAAGGTTCTTGGAGTGCAATGAGAAGTTATAGGTGCGGGTACTCATTAAGAACAATAATTTTAACAGAGTTTTCAGAACTATGTAATAGCAACATATGTAAAACATCTCCTTCCATAAAATTCATAGCCCTAATAAATTGCCTATATCCCTTGCTAATCTTACGATAGCTGTTGATGCCGGTAGCAGCAACATGAGCTATATACACCTCTGTTTCAAGATGAAAGACCATAACCGGCGTTTGGTTTAGGGGGAAGTAGTCGTTGACGCATAATGGCAGCCAATACAATCCAACAAAAAAAACAATGAATGCATTAAACGAAGACACATAGAAAGAATAGATTTAAAAAACAACAAATAAATCTACCATAGTGTCCTTCTCCACGTAAGAGCGGCGCAGATTAAATTGGAAGAGATGATGGGAGCCTGTCTGTGTGTGAACGGGGATGAAGGGCGATATTTTTTTTTAGAGTTGCAGTAGTTCAATTTAGGCGTGTATATGGTGTCTTTTAAAGAGGAGAGGAATTGGTAGGGTTTGTTTTGAAAGTGGTGATGGTGGTAGTTTGTCAGTTGGTCAGCATTTAGGGTCTACAACACTATTGCTCTTATGCAAAATAATATAAAAAAATGGGTCAGGGAGAATCAAACACGCGACGTATGGAGTATTAACAAGATGATTAACCTTATATGCTACAAAAACTTTCAGCACAATGCATGCGGCATAACAATGAATCCATCAAAGAACTTGTATGTTTGACCATGGATCATTATTTTATCAAATGCATTTACTAAATTATCTCGCGATATGTGATTGTTGAATGAACGTACGTCGTGAATTGCGTTGACTATCAATTTGTCGACATTATATGAAAATTTACTATATTCTTCCACGACACGTGATTGTTGAATGAATTTACGTGATGAGTTGCATTGACTATCAATTTATCAATGTTATATCAAGCGTTTCCGAATTCATTAGCGACACTCGATTGTCTCATGAATGCATGTCATGAAGTACGACAATTCTCAATTTGTCGTACTTATATCAAATGCAATTAATAAATTAAGATGGTGTATGTTGACGGATATAGTTATATGTATTTGTTGATTAACGCATAATATTTGTACGTAGTTATCTATCTAATATTGTTTGGTTGTTGCTGCCTTCTTCATAAGATGATGATAACTTCTAATTATTGTAGTTATATTGGTTATCGGCTAGTAGTGCATAACGACTTGATTTTGGTTTAAATTGATAAGAAATGGATAAGTAACTAACATGAATAAAAAATGAATCTTAGTTATATTGGTTATTGTTTTTTCTTTGTTGCGACTTGATTTTCGATTTAATTAGCTATTGATCTATTTTCTTGATAAGAGTATATAATAAATGTTAGGAATGTATTGAGATGTTTATTTTGTTTCATTTCATTTTAATTGCCTTTTTCACTTTGCTTAGCAGTCAAATTAAATTATTTTAAAATAAACTAAAGAGTATATATATGAATTCATTAAAAAAAGACTTTCAAAACGAATGCATAATCGAAGCAATAAAACTACGAATATTTTCACATATTTAAAGCTGTACACCCTAGAAACAAATCCACACATCGATTATGTGATGAACAGTTACGAAGACGTTTTTGGAAACACTGTAGGAGATCCTGAAGTCCAATTCGACTTCCATCTAAAAACCCGCATCACGAATGAAATATCTCCACCCATCATATATTCCCCGCCTGTTCTGATACCCGCAGCAGGTGACTTTAGCCTTATATGTCTTTTTAGTACCACAATGAAGAATGATTAACGGCATCGGGTCGCTGAGGAAGTACTGACTAACCTCTTGTGGTACCCACTAAAAAGGGGGGGGTAAAAGATGGATGAATTAAATCAAAATAATAATTAAATTAAATTAAACGAACAAAGATACGAAGAATCCTCATTGAAGGAAGAAAAAATGATGAAATATTACCACTCCGTCAAGATTCTTATATGATCTAGTCAATGTAATACTAAATTTAGGCCTGTAATCAATAGGGTAGCCCCGTACTTGAATGAATGTTGTCATTTTCTTTGGGGGTCGGTGGAGAAGAATAGGGATTTGGTTGATTGTTGTGTATTGTAGGAGATTGTAGCTTAATAAAGGCAAGGGAAAGGGAATGATTTTTACTCTGACGGTTTGTATTCTTAGAGGTGACCTAGGAAATTGAATTGTATTTGAAAAACGGAAGTAGACTTTGTAATCTTAAGAGGTGACCTAGGAAATTGTAGTTGAAAGGGTATGCATACATGCGACCTAGGGTATACATTATTTCTCATTCGAAAAAAAATATCAAAACAGCACACATGTCGTGGAGTATCGAACAAGCGACCCAAGGAGTATGCACAATCCCTTGGACCGTATTTACTAGAAGAGCTTTCAATACATTGCATGCGGCATAATAATTTAACAATCACCGAGCTAGTCCTTTTGATCAGTTACGTGACATAAAATTCTAGAATGAATGTACATTATGAAATTTGTTGATTTGCAATTATTTAATTTTAGGATACTATTATTAAATTAATTTATGACAAGGGATCGTCGAATGAATGCACGTAATAATGAATCGCATCGATTATCAATTGCTCAATATTATATACATAAACTTCACTAAATGAACTCGTGTACAAGGGATCGTCGAATGAATGCACGAAATAACGAATTGCGTCGATTATCAATTGCTCAACATTATGTGCATAAACTTCACTAAATTAAGTCGTGACAATGGATTGTCGAATGAATGCACGTAATAACGACTCGCGTTGATTATCAATTGCTCAACATTATGTGCATAAACTTTACTAAATTAACTCGTGACAAGGGATCGTCGAATGAATGCACAAAATAATGAATCGCGTTGATTATCAATTTGTCAACATTATGTGCATAAGATTCACTAAATTAAGTCGTGACATGGGATCGTCGAATGAATGCACAGAATAATGAATCGCGTGGATTATCAATTTGTTAGCATTATGTGCATAAACTTCACTAAATTAACTCATGACAATGGATCGTCGAATGAATGCACGTAATAACGAATCGTGTCGATTATCAATTGCTCAATGTTATGTGCATAAACTTCACTAAAACAACTTGGGACAATGGATCATCGAATGAATGCACGTAATAATGAATCGCATCGATTATCAATTGCTCAACATTATGTGTATAAACTTCACTAATTTAACTCATGACAAGGGATCGTCGAATGAATGCACGTAATAACGATTCGTGTCGATTATCAATTGCACAATATTATGTGCATAAACTTCACTAAATTAACTCGTGACAATGGATCGTCGAATGAATGCATGTAATAATGTATCATATTGATTATCAATTGCTCAACATTATGTGCATAAACTTCACTAAATTAACTCGTGACAAGGATTGTCGAATAATGAATGTACATAATAATGAATTACATCGTTCTCAATTGGTCAACAGGATATGAAATAACTTTATTAAATTGAATAGCAACAATGGATGGTCAAATAATGAATGTGCGTAGTAATGAATTGTGTCGATTCTCAATTGGTCGACATTATATGAAATAACTTTTTTAAATTGAATAGCAACAATGGATGATCGAATAATGAATGTGCGTACTAATGAATTGCGTCGATTTGTAATTGGTCAACATTATGTTCATAAACTTCATTAAATTAACTCGTGACAATGGATTATTGAATAATGAATTGCGTCGATTCTCAATTGGTCAACAGTATATGAAATAGCTTTATTAAATTGAATAGCAACAGTGGATGGTCAAATAATGAATGTGCGTAGTAATGAATTGCATCGACTCTCAATTGGTCAATATTATATGAAATAATTTTTTCAAAATTGAATAGCAACAATGGATGGTTGAATAATGAATGTGTGTACTAATGAAACTCATTGATTCTTAATTGGTCAATATTATGTGCATAAACTTCACTAAATTAACTCATGACAATGGATTGTCGAATAATAAATGTACATAAGAATGAATTGCGCCGATTGTCAATTGGTCAACAGTATATGAAATAATTTTATTAAATTGAATAGCAACAGTGGATGGTCGAATAATGATGTGTGTAGTAATGAATCACGTCGACTCTCGATTAGTCAACATTATATGAAATAACTTTTTAAAATTGAATAGCAATAATGGATGATCGAATAATGAATGCGCGTACTAATGAATCGCGTCGATTCTCAATTGGTCAACATTATGTGCATAAACTTCACTAAATTAACTCGTGACAACGGATTGTCGAATAATAAATGTACGCAAAAATGAATTGCGTCGATTCTCAATTGGTCAACAGTATATGAAATAACTTTATTAAATTGAATAGCAACAATGGATGGTCGAATAATGAATGTGCATAGTAATGAATCGCGTCGACTCTCAATTGGTCAATATTATATGAAATAACTTTTTAAAATTTAATAGCAACAATGGATGGTCGAATAATGAATGTGTGTACTAATGAATTGTTTTGATTCTCAATTAGTCAACATTATGTGCATAAACTTCACCAAATTAACTCGGGACAACGGATTGTCGAATAATGAATGTATATAAACATGAATTCCGCTGATTCTCAATTGGTCAACAGTATATGAAATAACTTATTAAATTAAATAGCAATAATGGATGGTCGAATAATGAATGTTCATAGTAATGAATCATGTCGACTCTCAATTGGTCAACATTATGTGGACAAACTTCGCTAAATTAATTCGTGACAAGGGATCGTCAAATGAATGCACGTAAAAATAAATTGTGTCGATTCTCAGTTGGTCAACAGTGTATGAAATAACTTTTTTAAATTGAATAAAAACAATGTATGATCGAATAATGAATTTATGTATTAATTAATTGCGTTGATTATCAATTGTTCAACATTATATTAAATAACTATATTAAAATATTTCACACTACTGCAAAAAATATGAAGACGTTGTTTGTCCACTAAAATTAATTTAAGATATAGGGTATTTAGGTAGACAATGGTAAATTGACATCCTGTAATGCAATGTGTGATTTGCAATTCGATTGAAAATCCATTTTTAAAGAAAAGGAAGTGGTTAGGTAACTCAACTAGAATCAGAATATTGATTCTTTAGTAACGCAATGACCGTTGTTAATATCCAATCTATGTTTGTGCCGTGTACAGTCGACTAAGGCGATGAACTATAATTGAATCCATACTTTGGTGACTCTACTTAGGTAGGCTAGGTAAAGTTAGGGTAAAGAGGGGTCAAATCGTTCACACTGTTACATGCATCACTCTACATGCATTTACTGAGAGTAATCAAATCGGATAGCTTAATGGTCAATCAGTCACTGATTGTCCTTTTTTGGTGGTGAATTTCTCAACTTTAAACCTACTACAATGTTAAATGAAATAAAACGATTTCAGAACCAAAATATGACATAAAACTAAAAAAAAAACTACCGAAATATGTCATGTATTTAAAATATTACCATAATATGCTTAGCACGGTTTTTTCAATTTTTTTCTAAAATACAATGATAATGCCCTCTTTTATATTTTCTCATTTGTTAACTTCTTACAACGGTGTCTGCCATTTCTTTGAAAAAAATATGTAAATATCTATTAGCTTTAAGCAATTGAATATAGTCGGCACATATATATATGAGTTTGAATTTATGATTTTTTTTCATAGATGAGCTTAAGATGTGAAGTTCATTATCCTATTAGAGATAGCTAAAATTTTCATGAAAAAAGGTGTAAAGAATTTTAAAAATTATTTATAGTCTGTAACAAGTCAATCTAGAAAATATTTATGAAAGGCATAGCTGAACATTTTAATTCCGTTATTATTGAACGTTCTAAAAAAAGGATGGGTTATGAGAACACATAATTTTAGACTGGCCGAAGCATTGGGTGGTTTAAGACTTGTGATCTAACAATGGTGCGGTGCGAACCCCGGTGCGAAATATGACATGCTTCACTCAATATTCACATCACACCAAATTAATGATCTTGCATTAAAAAAGGAGCTAGGCAGCAAATCTATCTACTTTACTTACTTTTTCGATCATTCATCACATGGGGTGGAGTGTTGACTGCGTACAACTTTGCCTATCGATTGTTCCAAATTTTAAATCGGATTGCCAAAAAAAATCCATGCATCTAAGTGGTGTCTTTCCTTTTAAGTTTTTTTAGTGATTTGTAACTCTGTGTTTTCTTATTCAGTTTGTCGTCATTTACAATGCCTCAAGCCTCTCAAACATCCAATGCAAGAAACAAGCCTCATTTTTTATGTTATTACGGTAATCCAATTGTCTTGAGGAAGTCACACACCATTTCAAATCCAGGTCGACTGTTCTTTAACTGTACGATTGCTAGGTTGGTGGCTTTATTTACCGTATTGTAATTATTTTATTTTGTTTTAAAATACAATATAATTCTTATAAGTAATTTTTTATAGTATAACAATGGTCGCTCTATTTTCGAATGGCTTAAAGAGGATGCACCGACGAGCAGCCCTTCCATGTGTAATTTGAAAAGACTTGCCAAGTTTGATGTCCTCTAAGAGCTTTGTGAATCCGATGAAAATAGGGATCTTCTTACTTCACTTTTGTTAGAAGTCGAAGGGCGAAGAGATCACTTAAAAGGATTGCTAAAAAAATCGAAATGAGAGGGATCAGCTAAAACAAAAGTTGATTTTCTCCAAAGAAAAAGAGAATACCTTTAAAAAATTATTGTATGTTATGGTGTTTGCGTTGTTCTTTTGGAAATTTGTAACGGGTATGTACTAGAACTGAGAAAAATGTATTTTCTCCTAAACTCTTTAACGATTATGTCAGCGTATTGTTAGCAATCAACTATGAAATCCGTCTACCATTTCAAGAGTTTGCTTCGTTAGTCTAGTATAGTTAAATCGGTTTGGACTCTCAAAATAAATCTATTAGTACTTTTTGATATTTAATAAATTAAAAGGTGCCCTATATTATTAAACATTCTAAATAACCAATTCTCACACAACAAATAATAAATGTAATTAGATGTCAAAGTGTGGCCGATGCATTAAGGGATGGAAAGTCACAACAAAGTGTTTAATTTTTCCATGATGAATTGAAAATTTTAAAATCTCTAATTGTGAAACTTTGGTCAGGAGCGGGAAACTCTCCAAAGTTTATGCGAGTATAGTGAAACTTTGGCAATTAAACTTTGGAGGGAAAACCTCAAAACTTTAAAAAATTTCTTGACCATCTAAAAAGGGTTAACTTGTTACTACTATCTAAAGGCGTCGTTGCTTGTGATAGTGTTTAACTTGTTACTAATATCCAAAGTTCTGATAGTCTTTACTTGAAAAGGTTATGAGTTGGAATGAATTCTGTTTTTAGCCTTCGTGTGTTATTTTTCTTTATATTAAAATAACGACCTTTCCTGTTTAATTTTTATTTTTTGCAGACTTAAAATAGAGATTGAACAGATACATTTTGAGTTGAATCTTTAAAGAAAAGAATTGAAAGTCTGTCAGATCATGATGAATTTAAAAAAAAATTATCGCTATTGTCTGACCAAATTCAGAGTTTGGATAGAATGCTAAGGGGTTTACTCAGTCGCATGGGCTGTGATGCTAATGAATGCCTTACTCCTCCATCACCACCCCCTCCTCAATGAATAATGGATGGTAAGTTCTAAGGCTATTTTAATCAGCTTCGACTGCTACGATTGTAATTTTAATTTATCGAAGCATTGTTCAAGGCGAACTGAATTATTTTTGTCCCGATATATTGACTGTGATTTGCGCTAACCAAATTATTTGAATCAACAGTATATTGATTTGAATAAAGTAGCATACATTGGAAGCATTTTCTACTAGCAGTATTCAATCTCATAAATTACTTAAGCCATGACCTATCAAAATTTAAACATACATAAAAATACACGAAACAAAACTAAGATAACTAAACGAAACATTAAAATTCACCACATTTGTCTTAACTATCTCCATCATCCATTTCACCCATATGCCAAAATATATCCTGCCTCAGGTATCGCAATTGTCGTCGAAGTTGATCATTTTCTACTCTGAGAGCATCCACAATTCCCTTTAGAATTTTCATGTCTCTTACAAGATTTGGTGCAAACTCACGGACCTGGACTGGATGATGGTTATGTGGTTGGCCAATTGCATGACCTATTGGGTGCCCGTTACCATAATTGTTGACGCTAAAATTGTCCATTGTTTTCAAACTCTATTCATGTTCTTGAAAAGTTTTTTTTTCTGATGATGAAGTTTGAAGAGTTAGGGTTGTATTATATAGCATCAAACCTACAAAAGAAAAGGAACCCTATCTGAAAGTTGCATCCATTGAACGTGACTCTTCGTTTTTCTCTGCAACGTCTTTGGCAAGTAGTGATCGTGACTCTTCATTTTTGTGTAAACAAAATTGAACCATCTGCGGCAATTATTGAACATGACTTCTATTCAGGGTAATTAATTTGAAAGACCGATAATTTTTGTTTGTTATTTATTCATTACTAGTACACGTACACGCACGATGCGCGGATGTTATGAAAGAATTTTAATAGTTTGAAAATTAAATCCTTTTGATTTTCTTAGAATATAATCATTATCTTATTTTTAAACTATATGAGCAATCATCAAATAACTTTTAAATTTTATCGTTGAAAATTTAAAATTATTGTAAGATTTTGTATTATGTGAGATAAAATTTAGAGTTTGTTTACGAATTCATAAAATTAACTAACATGATAAGAAATAAAGTTCAATCCTATTGTAGAAATATTTTAAACAATAATTATTACTTAATTACATATTCTCTGTCCACTACTTGCTATTGATCTCGCCCTAATGTTGATCATAAATAAAATCTTCTTGCATTAGTTTTGCTACATTGAATTACAATCACATGCCACATTTAAAAGATGTGTACATTATTTTTCCTATCAATATATTTGATGATGTTTGAATTTTGATAATTAATTGAGTTAACATTTTATTATATTTTATTATATGCCAGCTAATTGATTTTAATATGTAGCGACTTAAAATGTTAAAATAAAATCAACAATGGGGATATAACCAAATCCAAAAATCTCCAACTACTAAATCTGAAAAAAACGTTCAGCACTTTCGATTTATAGAAGAGGTAGTGATTACTCTGATTATGAAATAAGCGTTGATTGTTTACATGGGATTGAAGCAACGGAATACAGAATAATTGATTATACTGTCGGTGGATTATGTTAAACTCAAAATTATGTAATAATCAGAAGATAAATATTACACATACTTTGATGCTGGATGAAAAAAAAGACTTTTAGTCAACATAACAAAATTTAATCAAACTAGAAAAAAAAATTAGGATAACTAAACTAAACATGACATATCACCACAGGTCATCGTTCCTATCCCCGCCGTCTATTTCACTCATGTGCTGAAATAACCGTTGCATCAAATCAACATGACTCTTCAGTTTGCTGAATTAAATTTGAAACATCTTTCCTAATTATGAACGCGACTCTTCGTCTTTTTTTTAAAAATAGTTTGAAACATCAGCGACAATTACTAATCATGCCGCATCGTTTTTCCGGATTAACTTGAAATGTCTTTGACAATTATTGAAGATAAGTCTATGTTTTGATTACGATTTTGTATGAATGCATGTCTTGTTAATACGGTTCGTAAATACTTAAAATTGTGCATTTTTCCATTGATTTGTCAAGAAACGTTACACTAGAGAAGCTTCTACACAGACCACACTTAACTTTATTTGGGTTCGGTGAATGGTACGAAACAACTACCATGCTGCTTTTGTTGCACCATTTTCCCAATTCTACATGCAGCTGCTTCAGTATGCTTGAACATCGGATCTTGCTTGTTGCCGAAGCTGTCCACGCAGCGAGTTAACACTGTCACCTCCACTCGCATTTCGTGAACCTGAGTGTACAACGATTGAAGTGGATTAACGAAAACATACCTGTATTGAGGTAGGGCATGCGAAGGGTGAGATCCATGTGGTTTGTTGGGTGGGTTACTCATTTTCACTTGCAATGTCATAACAAAATTAAAAACTAAGAAGAAAGATGGTAATAGAAAAAAGAAAGGACGTGTGTTCTGTTCTAACCTTATGTTATGTTCTATTGCATGAAGTTTCTAAGATTATGCGTATGTTGTGTTATATGCTAATGCAAACACTCAATTTATAGAAAAGAATTATCACAGGAAAGTAACATTTGCCTTTTGCTGACAATATTGACAGTCAACTTGTATAAACGTCACACTTGCAAATTCTTTGTAATATTTGAAGTGTAAATTTTATCTCTAAATTTATGGTGGAAAGTAACGACAAATATTTTAAATTTAAATAAATTTCTTATGCATTCGTCTGTTACGCTATAGTTGCAGATCAAAACATGAGTTAGTTCTACGGTTTATCACTTCAAATATAAAACTATGCAGCCGAAGTAATATGCCACTAACATAACTCGCTACAATGATCGACACTGAACTACACATATAGTACTACCATTTGAAAAACAAAGGAAGATGGTTAGATATGTATAAGGGTTTTATTGTTGAATAAATATATTCCCTCGGTCCCATTTTATTTGTCTAAAATTTGCATATAGTTGTCATTTTATCAAGTTAATGTGGGACCAGTACAATGGGGTAGCTGAAGTAATAGAGAATAGGAGAATGTTAATCGATTTTATTCTTCTTTAAACGTTGCTCTAATAAATGGGAGATACATTACTACGGTATAACTAAGTAAGTAGTATTTAAAATTGAAAATTTAAATTATAGTGGTGTATGCTTGTTGCACCATCGATGTATTTACAACTTTCACCATAAGGTAACTTTTATCTATTGTCGTAGGTCTTTCATATTTTACCTGATAAATTGATAAACTGATACAACAGGATAAAGTTATGTGATTGCTATGGGAAAAAAAATACACAGATCGTACACCAAAATAAAATTCATAAAATTATTGCGTAAATGCAAATGGGGTAGAGATATTAGATTAAGCATCCCGGATATTATAATTATGTTATATATATATACATATTATTTAGCTAACCGTAGTTTTTTATTTAAAAAATTTACTACTAACTACTTAAACATCAAACCATTTGTAATTGCAAAGTTGTATTAATTACTACTCTACCATACTATGCGTAGAGAGGCTATTATTACAGGGGGTTCCGTATCACATGAAATATTTTGGATAGATTTGGAAGGACTGGGAATAGTGACTCAAAAGGAAAGCTGCAGTGCTATTGTATTAAGCAAGCGTAACACTCTCTAATGTTGTCTTGAAAAATGACGTGGTTGTCTATCCAAAGCAAAAGCAAGGATGCCATTACCGTCGGTTGAAAAAAAGTCCCTTTATTTAAGTCATACATGCACCTCCATTAAAAACCCTAACCTAATAAGTGAATCATCAATTAAATTTTTTTACAAAAAGAATTAATTACCAAATAGTGAAGTTGTATTCATGGTGAAGAAAACCTATTTTTCACTCACAGAATTGGAAGTAACAATTTTGGTTCATCAATAGTTTCCAATGTTTCAAAGGGTTGCAACCCATCGCATGGATGCAACTATTCATAAATGAAAGTCTACTCGGACAAAGAGCTGTTTAAATGACATTAACATTAGCACAAAATTAGTTTTTACACATTCCAAAAATCCCAAACTTATATTTTCCATTTGTTGTAATCTTGGTTAATTAGGAAAGAATTGAACAGGTTAACTGTTGAACTACCAAACGCTTATTTTCTCTCCATTATGTGTTTTTGGCTCGTACAGACATGGAAGGAAAAATCTGCGAGAAGTATGTGAATGCCCTGATGGAGAAGACGAGAAGGACCATTTAGTTGATCTTTACTTTCTTTGCATCGACCTTGTCTCTAAGATGGACATCACACTGGCACAACAAGATCAACTTCGTCAAAAAGTAGATAGTTTGGAGGCGTTGTTGAGGGCAACAACCTATACTTCAATCCGTGATGACAATGATATCATCCCCTCTTCACTCCCCTAGTAAAGTGGGTATCTTAGCACCCTACGCCCATCGTGGAATAGTTAGTAGTTTTTGATTGGTTTCCTTTTGACAAGTTAATGACTAATAAAATTGTTGTGTTGTAGTTGTAGTGTTATGGTTGTTTAATTTCATTTTGTTTGATAAGTATGTCAGAATGTAGTAAAAATTTTCATTATACGCGCGTTAATGTTTACTATATGGTTCCGTTAAGTAAATTCATAACATTGTGAAATCAAAGCTCGAACAAGAAATACTTTTCAAATCCTTGGCCAGACAAAAAAAATGAGGCAGAATATACATGCGTCCGTATTAAGATGATTGACAAGTCATCAATTTAGAGTCTATGAACGTAACCCTATTAAATCATAGGAGGGAAATGGTGATATTTTCAAACTGTTTGGGTGAACCTATACTTTGCAATATGGAGGAAAGTGGTCATCAGAATTTGAATATAAATCTAATGTGCATGAGCTATTTAAAGGCAATCTTGCTTTCATTTCAGACGTACCAGTCCACTATTTATATTATCTTCTGAAGGAACTTTAGCTAAGGTATGTACCGACATTAATATATTCTATTTTCCCCATCTTTACTGTCGTGTCACAATAACTCATCGTCAAATTTTCTTACTTACTAGTTTGGAAATGGACGTTGTCGATCCGATAAGCACGAGCCTAGAAGAATTAGAGGAAAGAGTTGAAGCTCTACCAGATCGTGAAGAAATTAAAAAAATATATATTAGATTTATCCGATCGAATTCACGCATTAGACAGTTTTCTTCGTTGTTTACTTGTGCATTTGGGCATTGATATTGATCTATGCATTCATACCCCACCTTTGCCCCCTAGATAATGAAAGGTTGTTGTAATTTGAAGATTAATGAAGCTATTGTGTTCATCTTATTAGAACGTGTTCTTTACTTTTCTCCACTGCATTGCCAAATATCAAATCGCACAGTTAGAAACAGAGGGTCTAGTAGGTGAGGTACAGTCAGTCAGGCGCCATATTTCCCTACTAACCCTTAATCTTCCATTGAAATCTGATTTAGTACTGCACTTAATTAATTCAGTTATCTCTATCAGTAAGCATTTAGTTTAGGTAATAAATACTTGCGATTTGTCCAAGCCAAGCATGGTATAGGGGCGCCTCATATTTAATGCAATGTAAATATTTTTTTGTTCAGCAAAACAAATCGCCAACTGAAAAATTAAACACAAATGGTTGTGCCTTTAATATGGTCTTTTATCACTGCCAAACACGTACTATAAATACCTCAACTCAACTATCACTTATCCACTATATAAATAGATCACTATTGCACCAAACCACTCACCTTCTCCTCAACAATTGCAGAGAACTCTTTCTAGGAAAAAAAAATTCCAGCAAACATAACCCTATACGTGAGTTGAAGTAATTTTCTTTTCCTTCTCCTAACATGTCAAGTGTTAAACTGGCTTTCTTTTCTTGTAAACTTTGTATCTTTTTATTTTTCATTAATAATTGAGGGATACTATTCGAGATAATGTTTTTTCATATTGCATATCTGATTTAGATTTAAGTTTTGCATTCCAAATATCATTTGGGTAATATTTAATTCATATTGCATGATTAATTTAGAGTTTAGTTTTGGATTTCTTTTTTTAATTTTTAATTGTGCTAAAGTTTTTTGTTCATCTATTATGTAGCAATGACAGACCCAGTATGGGACACAGCTATGTTGATGAACGCAGTCAGGGATCTACAGAGGACAGTGCATGATTTACGCAGGGAGTTGGTCGCTACTAGAGCGAGGCTGATTAGGGAGATGCATAGAATTATGGATCATCTTCCCAATGGACCTCTAGAATATAATGAGAATAGTAATAATAATAATAATAATTAAGTGTTTTTTTTAAAAAAAAAAAAAAAAAGTAATATGACGTTTTATGTAGTACTTTTTATGTATTAGTTTTTGATGTATGTAGTATTATGTAAGGAATAATTTTCGTCGACTGTAGCGTGGGTACCCTATTTCGCTTTTATTAATGAAGAATATATATATTTGCTCCTACTAATTTTAGTTTTTTATTTAATTAATAACTCACCCATGCAGAGCAGTACTACTTTGCTTCCGTAAAATCACTGAAGTATGAAAACTCACGGTATAAATTGGGTTCAAATGTTATGAGCGTTAATTTATGTTGTATTAATTTAGGCTTTTAAAGTAACGCAACTTGCAGTCTTCCGAGTGGCACTAACTATTTGTTTGTCGAACGTTGTTTAAAATTAGAAATGTCGTATTGTAATGAATAACTCGTCATTTAATTTATTAACATAACTCAAAAAGTGTTTTCCTTAGTGGCACATGTATAGACACAACGAAATTATGATTGAAATGAAGAAAAGGAGAACATTCAAAAAATTTGCATTGGAAAGATAAGAATGTAAACCCTTCAAAATAAATAAGGATTCATAGAATTTGCATTGAAAAGATAACAATTTAAGAAACCTAGGTCATTGAAAAGGCTTCATCAGCATTGAATATCAATTTCAAGTGGGTGACTTCTATTTAATAGTTCTCTACTGTTAAGTAATACTAGAGAGTTGCTTAACTAATTTTGATAAGTTCAATGGTAAAAATAAATCTCAATATTTAGTTATTCATTCAATACTTGCTAACATGTTACAGCATTAACCTATTATTTTGCTTATCTTCAGGACAAAATCGATAGGATTTACGTGAAATTAATGGACATTGATGGAAATTTGGATGGTCTTCGCTAAGAATTATCTGCACGCATCGATGTGATTCAAGAGAAGCTTGGATTGCTGGAAATCTACCATCCCGTGATGGATGTACAAATCGATGCTTTGCATACTAGGATGAGGGCTATATTTGTAGGATTAGGTATTGATCCTGGCATTTCATTTTTCCCACCTTTGTCGGCCCCTTCAACGACTACTTTATCACCCTGTGCATACCCATCACCACCACACAACCCCTCCCCACCCCCACCCCCATATTTTCCTACCTCGGTGATGTATTGGTTGTTTTTCATTTGCAATTGTTGTTTAAATGAATTAAATCTTTTATGTAGCCAATTTTGGAATGTATTTCTAACATTTTATTATTATGATGTTCTTTTCTACGCAATTGTTGGACATATTCCTTAACAAAATAAAGCACCTAGGTTTCAAATCTAACTTTAAAAGCAAAATCATTTCATGCAAAGACTTCACGTAACTATACAAATGTGTGTACTATGATAGGGACGATAAAATAGCATGTACACTGAGATCCCCACCTTATATTAGGCCCTATATAAAGGTTGCCTACAATATCTATATCTCCTTATCTTATCCCAGTCCGTTTTTGATACTGCATTTTTGAGCTTCTCTAAGAATTCTAGGCTATTTCTCGGAATTCTATCTTCGACCGCAACTACAATAATAGAACACCCTCAAGTTCCACAAGAAAAACTCTACAGCTAACCACGTTGCCTAAAATCCTGGAGAAGTTGTACTCCAAAAAAAAAAAGATCAATGCGATGTCTTGGAAGATGAGATGACCAAAATCTTCAAACTCCTCATGGACAAGAAGAAAGATGAATGGATGGATTTTTTCCTACTTTATGAACCGAGGCCCCTAACAAAGGCATTTGACATCTACCAGAAGGTCCTGAAGGAAGACCGCCTATATAGTGTGGGGGGTGGGAGGGTTCGGGTAGTTGGGGGTTAGGTTTGTGTGTGGGATTACTTTTCTTCCTAGTGGGTGAACAATTAACAGTTGGTTTAATTTATTAAATGTGATATTTCTTCTCTTCAAGTTGTTAAATATTGATTATTTGTGTAATTGATGATCCTGCCTCAGAAGGTTCTTTTATTTTAACTCTATGGCTTATAGTCGGGCTAACGTTGGTTTAAGTTATGTCCTGATACATTTAGAACTACTCATTAACCTAGGAAATGTATTTGAAACCTCAATTATGATACTTTTAAGTGTTACGTAATAATCAAACAACAGCATGTAGCATTTTAATTTAATTTAATTAACAAAATATAAACGTTTTTATTACATGTGTGTCAATACTCCAAGAACACACAAAGCCACAACTCCTCAACATTACAACTATTAATAAATTGAGAAGTATTACTGGTATATATAATTACTTTACTTTATGTCATGTAATTACCAATCCAAAAAAATTTGCTCTACTCATGCTCTTTCTCATTTACCATGTTGTTTTTGAGTCAATTTTTACCAAGGGTATCTCATGTGAATTTTGTGTTATTCATGCAAAATAGATTTGCAGGCTCCTTCATCAAACTTTAGAAGGTCAACTTGGACGAGTTTAAATGTCAAATTCGTCTTAATGGACATACACATAGCTACATTTTGACAAAGCAAGATATAGGGTCATCATTTTGACCTAGTTAATCCAAATTAATTGTATCAAGTATTCACTCAACTACTACCACTTAGTTCTCACTATCTTTAGTTTATTAAGTCACTATTTACTATGCAGATTCTATTCAGGTCGAATAGATAATATGTAACGTTGTAGTATATTTATATGGTCATTTTAATTATGGATTAGCCTAGTCATATCCTTACTTTTCACTATGAACTTGTTTAGCAAGAGCCGTTCCGCATAAGAAGAGTTGCATGGATGATTGAGTTATTTTTGATCTCTTTATTTTAATGTATTCACATTGAAAATGATTATGAAATCAGGTCACTGTGATTTTGGAGGGGGTAGGCATCATGACATAGGGTCTTCAATGCTTCCCACTACTCAAACAAGAACTTGCGACTTCTATTTTTTAAAAAAAGATGCGTACTATTAGTTTTATTTAATACCGATTTCGTCCTGTGCAATTGGAAAATGCCTAACGGTATGGTATATTATATGATCATTTTTTTTCTATGCAGTCATTTACCATGTTGATTTTCAAGCGATTCGACTTTATGCAAGCTCCTTGCTCAAACTTGAGGAGAGAAACTTGGACGGGTTTATTTGTCACATCCATCGTGATGGGCTTACAAAGTGATGGCTTTTGACAAGCAACATATAGGTTATCATTATGACCTACCAAGTTAATTGTATCCAACTACTCTTTCAACTACTACCTCTTTATCACTTTTGAGTTACTTTTTCTTATGCATTTTAATCCAGCTCCAATATAACATATGAAATGATGTAATATATTTATATGATCATTTTAATTTGTTGCATAACGAAAGATTATGACATAAACTCATCACGTCATCGTTTATACGAAAAATACAATAATAATGGTTATTAATGAATTGTTGAGCACCACAAAAGTAAAATGGTTGTTTGGAGATTTGGATTTGGTGTGAAAGCTAAGCACCTTCATGATCCCTCAAGTGATGTGGGTTCGACTCTCGTTTGCAACAAACTTTTTTCCTAAACTAACTGAGCACCCACAACCTCCGTCGTTTCCGGGGAAACTATTCCCGGCTAAACTTAGACGAGATGGTTAGAAGATTGAGTTGTTTTGGTTCACTTCAACATTAATTCAATGCCATTTGTATAGTTAAAATTATGACAAGAGGTTATTATCATTTATAGGGTAGGCATCATGGTATAGGTTCGTCAATACTTTCAACTACTCAACCAACGATTTGCGATTTCAAGTCAGGATAAGGTTTCCATAATTTTTATTGCGCCGATATCGTTCGATTACAATTAGATTTTGTTTGTTATAGTGGGTGAATATATTATATACATACTTTCGTATACCTAATTTCACCTATTCTGTGTCAACTTTACTAGGTGCTGGAGCAGCAAGCACCACACAAATTAGACGTGGTCAGCACCTGACAAAGACGAGATGGTTGGAAGATTGAGTTTAGTTTGGTCACTTCAACATTAATGCAATGCCATTTGCATAGTTAAAATTATGACAAGAGGTCATTCTTATTTATAGGGTAGGCATCATGATATAGGTTCGTCAATACTTCCAACTACTCACCCAACGATTTGTGATTTCAAGTAACGTTATTTTTAAAGGTTAATTTTTAATGTACCGTATTGTTCAATTCCAATCAAATTTTGTTTGTTATAGTGGCTGCATATAATACAAACTACTATCATATACCTAATCTTACCTAATTCCGCGTCGAATTTACAGGATGTCGGAGCAACAAGCACCACACAAATTGAACGTTGTCCGCACCTGACTAAGACGAGATGGTTGGAAGATTGAGTTTAGTTTGGTCACTTCAACATTAATTCAATACCATTTGCATAGTTAAAATTATGACAAGAGGTCATTCTAATTTATAGGGTAGGCATCATGATATAGGTTCGTCAATAATTCCAACTACTCATCCAACGATTTGCGATTTCAAGTAATGTTATTTTTAAAGGTTAATTTTTATTGTGTCGATATCATTCGATTCCAATAGAAAATACATTGCGATGTGACCCGTATTTTTATATCATCTTTACTACGAAATCATTTAGGAAGCGGGTTTACGTTTCAAAAATTTCTAAGGTCATAAGGTGTATTTTGTGTCATTCATACAACAGTGAGTTTCGCAAAACGAAGCCTCAAAATTCCAATCGCGGACACAGGATTAGGGATAGCGAGTGCTTACAAATTTTTTAAACTGACAAAATATTAAAATTAACCTCAATGAGGTTTGAACCCTGGGCATTCCTACAAGTGGATTACCCTAACCTTATAGTGCTTCTGTACTAACCTAATACGCGTCAACTTAACTGGTATCGGAGCAGTGAGCACCACACAAATTGGACATAGGTCTGCAGTTGACTAAGAAGAGATGGTTGGAAGATTGAGTTGTTTTGGGTCACTTCTACATTTGCATAGTTAAAATTATGACAACAATTCATCCTCATTTATAGGGTAGACATCATGAAATAGGATCTTCAATCCTTCCAGCTACTCACTCAGTGATTTACGATTTCTGGTCACCATATTGTTAAAGGTTAATTTTCATTGTGCCGATATCGTTCCATTCTAATAGAAAATACGTAACGTTGTGACCCGTATTTTTATATAACATTCTATACATGATTTATTAAGTTCAAAAACAACAATTGCACCACATTATCAATCATAGATCTCATTTATACCGTGTGATTCATATATTTACTGGCAAACATATGAACAGATCACTCAAATAAAGCACATTCACTAACTATAATAAATGTATACTCGTTTAAATGGTTGTTAATGCATGCCAATCCGTCTATATATACATGTTCAACATCACGTACCAAAGCATTCGTTTGTAATCCTCAAATAATAACAAAGGTAAATTAATTCGCAACATGGATAGAACACCCGTTAGAGGATTGACTTTCCTAGGCGGTTGTGATTCCCCTAGTGTTGTACAGACACTTTATGAAGAACGCAAAGGGAAATGCGAAGTACTTGAGGATGATCTCACTGAGCTCATTAAGAGTTTGTTCATATAGAAAGGAGGCCCGTATGTTGAAAAGCTCTTGCTTAATGAACACGATCCCTTGACTAAATTTTTTGACATCTATCAGATGATAGTTCATGAATACCGCCTTGCTCTCTCCCTTAGAAGAGAAATCGATGCTGCTGAACCACAGCATTCAGGGGGGACAACCAAGTCGAGACAAGCGACGCAGCTTCAGGAGCTAGACCAACAAAGAGGTTCTACTTCTTTAGGTAGTTTAGCCGCATCATTTTCTATTTATTGAAGTATTGCGAATCTAAGCTTTTTTTAATTGAAATGTTAATGCTATATGCAATCGCCTTACTGATGCTAATATTGCAAAAAATAAATGATTTCTAATTAGTAACGCCCGCAAGAGATTACAAAATATATCTTCCAAATGCCTAGGCTTTGGTAATTACAATACATGAAAATAAAATAAGACAGACATATACTTACAACAACGTTAGTTTAGCTTCCCAATTAGTTGCTACTGTTACAGCTAATCCCTCGACAAATTTTTCAGTTTCAACGTTTACTATTTCAAAGAAAGAAAGATTTATAATTAAAACCAAATACTGCATTACGACATTCATTCAAAACCCAAAACATAATAGTAACACCAAAAAAGATAAGAAAATGCTTCAAAATTAATTTTTGTAAAAGTAACGCTTAGCATGCAGAGAGGAGGTTTCAACTACAGAGAATATGTCGGTGCTGCTTAAGTTGAAGGAAGTTAGCTTGATCCTTGCGATATTGATCAAAAATTTCCTTCCGTATCACCTCAAACCTCTCTTCAGTAGCATTTATCCGAATTATCATGAACTCTAGACGATCCTGCGACCTTCTCATTTGTTCATCTAGCTCAGCCATTGCTTTGAATACTTGTTTGGTATCACGTTGAACGTCATCAGAGCTTTCTTTGGTAGGCTAACCGTAAATACATAAGATAATTAGTAGGGTTAAACATACATGCAAAAAATAATAGGAATACAACAATGAATGGTCGTTTTAACTCATACCTTCATATCTTCAACAACTGCAACTACAATAAATTCTTCTTTGAATTGATATGGTTAACTTCATCATTCCTATATAGCCACATGATTTAAATAAAGGGGAAAGATGTAAACTATCAATGTTGGAATAAATGTGCACTCCTAACCAATTGGTAGATTGTCTAGACGTGCCAAACATTACTTTACAAGTTACTATTAACTTTAATTTTTACTGGAAAGTAAATGTTTACATACCAAATATGATTTAAGTTACCTAACGCGTATGTTTAATGTTCTAACTTTTCACTCGTTAGGTAATCTTTCTTAATACTTCAATCATCCACGGAAAATATTATTTGTCTTAATAATCATTTGGACACTCGGATTAAAATGGAGGGGAAGAATTTCATTCCGCTGTTAAAAAAAAAATATAAAAATTATTTCATTATATGACATCGTGAACAAGATCTACGGGTAGTTTAGGGTCCAAATATCCAATGCGTAGGGTCCGTTGAGGTTAGATGAGTGACATTTTCCCAAGAGTATGGGAAAACAATATGATTTAGGATTGGAAATTATTCAAAGTCATTTTCAAAATTTCAATCTTACACTAATCTTAAAATAGCTCAAACGTTAGCATTAATTTCATTTCTTTCTTTCAAATTTAAAAATAAATATTAATTAATATATCATGGAGTAATCAAATCACTTGTATAAATATGAACAACCATTGAAGCAACCATTAATTATACAAGTAAAGGTAAACAAACTATATAACATGTCACATATTCCTACAATTTTCGACATTCAAAGGTCGCCAAAAATGTCTTCCTACCAATCGGTCTCTTCCAACCCTCAACAAAGTTATGAGGAACTTCGCCTACTTCTTGAATTGTACTCTCAGCTTCATTACATCAAAATAGAGCTTGATACCTTAACTCGATGCATGGAGAGTTTTGAGCGTAAGCAGGATGCCATGATTAAGATCATTGGGAAAATATTGGAGAAAATTTTGATGCCGCCTACAAGATCCTCCCATCCACCTCCAACTTCCTCCGACACACCTAACACCGTAGAGAGAAAATAGAAATGTTGAAAAGAAAATATCAATGTTTTAATAGTAATTTTACTTTCTAGTCTTAATGAAATGTATGCTTATATTTCAGCTTTATTGACTCATTGCTATAAATACATGATAAGTCATTTATCCCATCCATAGAGGATGATCATGTAACTTCAAATATAAATATTGACAAATATAAACCAAAATGTCTCTAAAAGGCATGAATTCTCAAAAAAAAAATGAAAATGAAAACCAAATGTTTCTAAAAGGCATGATGTCAAAACACAGCACACGATTTAAAAATGAACGAATTAATGTTTTTTATTTGCTCAAGCACGCCTACCCAATGATATTACGAAAAAAAAATTGTTAAACCAACAGTCGTCTACACTGATTACTAAGAAGAAAATGAAATGAAGAGTCATCAAACTATAAGTATCTGATGAATACCCTCATAGATATGTCCATCTCGTTGAGAACAAATGTTTGAATTATCAACAAATTAACTAGAGAAAATTGCTTAAATTTTCTAATGTATTTTATTCAAAAAGCTTTTCCCTATTAGTAATCCTTTAAAATAACTACAAAGAGTAACAACACAAAAGAATAACTTTTATTAACTGAAAAGATAGAGTGTTTGATTTTGATTTATTGAATGTTGAATGTTGAAAATTGTTCAAAGTTGATATAATTTTGACCTTCCAACTGCATTCCATGAAAATATAATACTTTCTTTGACCTTCCATCTACCACATTTATTACCTTAACTTTCACTAGTTTTTTAAGCCTTCAATGCTTTTCTATTTAAATCTGTGGATATGAGATCATCCACAGAATAACAAAAAAAGGATTCATACTTAAAATGAGCTCCCAAGAAAATAATCCCGCAACTTCCAATCCTGGAGCCCCTTTCACCACCAAATACTTTTCGGCTCCCCATAATCAACTCTTGTCGTTGTGTTCTCAGATGACCGAGGTCAGAAAATAAGTTGATGCTATGAGTATAGGCATGAAGAGTTTTGGCCGAAAGCAGGAGCTGCTTATAAGTTACAAGGAAATAGTGGTGGATAAAATGATGAAGCCACCGCAACTAAACTCCGACCCACGAATGACATCAAACAGATAACTGTCCACTTTCTTTGTTCATATATTTTTACTTTGTTTATATTCCAATATTACTCTTTATAGGCAGCCTTTCCATTCAATGTTGCACAGCATTATTAGTTTAATTATTACTGAGATGTAAGTGATAATTGAAATCTTCATAATGATGCTAATAATTCGAAGATCAAAGGATTTTTAATACTGCCAGCAAGAGATTTGGAAATAAAACTTCAAATTGATAAGGAATTGATGAATACTATGTACAAAAGTAAAATAAAATAGACATGTTTAAACATATGTGGTTTAGTGTTGAAAAGCATTGAAGTAGGAAACTTCATGTTTAGAGACTATTTTCAATTTCAATCAGACTACGATGCCTTCATTGTGGTACCAATAAATGTCTACATTAATTGCTAGGGAAATATTAGAAGAGTAATTCTACTCAAGTCTCATCAGCTCAAATTGGCAACAATACGTGATTTTCAATCAACGTTTGTAGATCAAATTTGAAGGGGTTAGAAGATCCTAAATCAATAGAAATAATGATATGCAAGCTAGTAGACAAATCAATCGTTAGATAATTCAAATCAATCGACTTTAAAATAATCTAGAACCACAACGTCGGAACTAGAAAGGCAAAAATTAGACAAACAAAGATTGGTAAAAATATTTGTAGCAATATATATGGAATGTTATTGAACGCTACAGTATTAAAACTAGAATCGTTCTTATTTTTCCAATTTATTGGCATCACTTCGTGTTTCTTCATCTCATTGATCCTTGGCCACTTCTCTTAACGAACAGGTGGTCTTTCACCAGTTGCCACAAAAACACCTACAAACCAGACCGTCACTATAACCGTTTCCTCTTCCAAAACCACCTTTGTTTACGTTGTTCGACCGGCAAAAATGGTAGTGAGAAGTACGATGCTTTTGATGACCAAAAAATGTAAATAGAGTTGATTTTCAAAGAGGAAGTAGCTGCAGTGAGGGATTGGTTTGGAGGACTGAAGTTTGCATGGCAATTGAAGGAACACGACCTGTTCGTTAATAGAAGTGGCCAAGGATCAATGGGATAAGGAAACACGACGTGATGCCTATAAATTGGAGACATAAGAGAGATTCTAGTTATAGTACGGTAGCGTTCAATAACATTCCATATATGTCGCTACAAATTTTTTTACCAAGCTTTGTTTGTCAAATTTTTGCCTTTCTAGTTCCGACATAGTGATTCTCGATTATTTTAAAGTTGATTGCTCTGAATTATTTAACGATCGTTTTGTCTACTAGCTTGCATATCATTGATCATTTTGTCTAACCCCTTCAAATTTGATGGAGAATGACAAGAATCGCCTTGTCAAGCGAATTGAATAAACTTTTGCCATCTATTACGGTGTTTTAAAAATAGTATAACAACAGCAACATATTTCTTTCCTGTATGATCCATGATGAGGCTGAAAATTCTTAATCCCGTGCGATAAAGTGGACTACGATTTGGTTAAATTGGATACGCCTAGCTAAGATAACATATTCGCAAATATTAAACAACTTCAACACCTACACATAAGTAGAGAAGTATTTATGAGTATCAAACAATGTTGTAGAATCAAATACAAATATACAATACAGATTAAGGAAAGAAAAGGCACACCGTTTCTATCAAGCCATTTCTTGATCCCATTGTACACTGGATACTCATCCGTCATTGTTGGGTACCCTCCTGGAAAGAATTTACTCAGATGTGGGCGGACTATGTCTCTCCTCCAGCGGCGAAGTATATATCTATCGTGAAGCAGACAAATCTTATTAAAAGACATCATCCTCATAATGTGGCAACACACAATCCCTTCACTTTCAAAGGTCGTGCAATTGCATTCAATAGATTGATTGGCAAGACGGTACTCCATAGTGAATACACCCGTGCTATTTACGATTTCCTTAGGGTGCATGTTGTAAGGCTACCACACTGTGAAATTGAAAGAAATGTCAATTTCAATGCAATGGAGGGAGTTGAGTTATATAACACTACAGACTATTCCATACGAAAGCGCGGGTGTAGTGGCCATATATCTGCATATCCCAGTCGAATGCGATGGTAGGTCGTACAAGCTACTTTCTTTCGTTGGCTTGGCTCTCCAATTCCTTCACATATTTAAACCTACGGGCAACCTCATATTACTCAACAAACTGCTTTAGAGAGCTTCGACCGCTGATGTAGCCATCAAAAAAGGCATGCATTGACTCATACCTTTGCGTGGACATCATACTAGCCCCAAAGAAGTGCTTGAGAAATACGAGAACCCATTTGGACTTCTCTGAGTAGAGACTTTCGAACCAAATCCGTCGACCCAGGTCGTATTCTTCAATGAATTCCTGCTATTTATCCTCAAATTCACCAATTGTAATGCTGTTAAAGATGATCGTTTTGAAGCGAACCTTGGCAGGCTTATAATTCGTCACCCCCTTAAGCTTTACGGGTAGCTTGGTAAATATGTGCCAAATGCAATACCTGTGGATGGTATTTGGCAGCACCTCGCCAATGGCTGCCTTAATACTCTCACATTGGTCTATGAGAATAGCAGTTGAAGGGATTTCGCCCATGGCCATAAGCCAAGTTCTGAATACAAAATCATATGTCTCGATGTCCTCGCTCATGAGCAAAGCACATCCCAGAAGTATGGACTATTTATGGTGATTAACACCGATGAAGGAAGCAAATGACATGTGCCACTGATTTATAAGGTAGGTTGTAGCGAAGCATATGACGTCGCTGAAGTCGCAGTAGGCAGCCTTGCAGTATGTGTGCACCCACACAGCATTCCGAAGTCTGCCAGCATTGTCAGAGTCTATTGAATAAAAAAAATTTCATCCTTGGACTGCATATCCATAAAAAATTTATGCAACGCGGCAGCATCGCTAGAAAGTATTCGGAGCCTCCGTTGCTGAAGAATGTAGTTACAACAGTCCTTGGGAGTGTACCTCATTCTTTTGAGGCCTCCTGCTTCGACCTCCAAGAACCTTATGCTCTTTGAAGGCCTTAGACCTGCAATATCGTGTGCTACGAGACTCCTCTTCACATTCCTTCTCAATTTCTTATGGCAGGGGAAAAAATACGACAGTGCAGGTTCCAACTCATGATTGTGCTCTAGAATTATCTTTGTCACTATGCACGAACCATCATTCATCACACGATAGTTCACCCTAGCTTTGCAATCAACCCTCTTGCTTTGATTCCTAGCAGTTGTTTTTTGGCACTTATCACAGCCAAAGGTCACATACTTTAATTAACCAGCCTCCTTTTTTGTACTTTTCTTGACTACTCCAAAATCAGTCAAACGACTTTGTTCTTTATAAAATGCGAATACGGATTTTACACAACGAAAACACTACCGTATATTGCTCTTCGGTGTAGCTATCATCATGCATTGGGCCTTCCTCTTCTTCAAAATCATCCTCCCCGTAATGATTTTCTTCGCCATCAGAAACACTTAAATCTTCATCTTAAACCAATTGATGAGACCTATTTTTCTCTTCATCAGCCAGATTTTGAAGGTCTTCATCGTCGGTGTCCAAATATCGATCTAGATCCTCAGCATATCCACCATATGAATCTTCATTACCATGCAAATTATCACTGTCCTCCAAGCCAAAAACGTCATGTAATGTTGCTCTTAATTGGTTATTACATTCATTATCATCCATTATGCCCGAATTAAATGGAAGAGGGTAGAAAAATTAATGCCCAAGTGCAATGAAATGGTTAGGGGAATTTAATTGAGCAAAGTAGAATAATTAGTGAACACAAAATGTAAAAGAGGAAAGTTAAAAGAGTAGAGAAGAAGTTTTGTCTAGTAAAAAAATAAAAAAGTGGTTTTGCAATTTTGGAGGGAAGGATAGGCGGTTTTAAAGTCAAAGGGAAAATTCGTCAATTTACACTTTTCGAGTAAATCAATTCGAGGTCCCTCGAGTTGTTTAGCACTACTCTTGATGAAAAATAGTACAAAATAGGAAAAACAGGGCATCCTACCACCACCAAAAGAATTTGATAAAAAAATCGAACAAAACAGGAAAGACAGGACATCCGACAAAAACAGGACATTTGATAAAAAATAAATATTTTTTATATTAAAAAAAAATTCATCTTACCAACAGGATTTGACACTAAAAGTTTGGTTTGACATTAAAAGAAAAATAAGAAATCTAACCAAAAGGGTCTGACACAAGCAAAAACAGCGGCATCTAACCAAAATGGTTTGACACTAAAAGAAATTAGGCACATGGACTATCTCTTAAAGATAAATTATTTGTTACGTCTCGGCATTCATGAAATACCAAATGTAAAAAGTTGCAGTCTCTTCTCTGTACTTGGTAAAGACAACAATTTTACTCCCAATATCTCAAGGCAACCTTAAGAGATAGTACAATGAGAAAACATAGATAGCAATTGTAGTTCCCACAGTTTTGAAGGTGATATTGTTGGGTTCTATATATATGTGTTGAATGGAAAATGAAGAAATCAAGTGAAGGAAAGGAGACACCCAAATTGGAAAGTGTACTCTTTAAATTGGAAAGTTTACTCTTCTCCCACATTGGCGGAAGAAGAAACTTTAAAGTATTTATAAAGTGAAACACTTACTTCACATGGTAAGTGTGGCAAGGAAATAGAGATGCCTCGCGTTGTCATTGTTGCTCGTCTTTGGTAGATGATCGATCGATGAGATCTATCTTTTTGGACAAATTTTATTTGACAGAAACAAATAAATTCAATCCAAAGCAATAATGTTCCATTTATTTATGCATGCATGCAGTGAACAGTTGCACTATTTCGACATGAAATTTGAACTGGTGCAATGAAATGCTGTAGTGTTTCTGAATTAATGGATTATTTCGACTGAGTAGATGCAGATTTTCAAAATAGTATATACATTGGTTCAAACAGATGCAACTCTTCAACGAAGTGATGCACTGTTTCGAACTGGTGCACTTGTTCTTGAAAAGGTGTACTGTTTCAGAAAATTACTGCACTGTTTTTAATAAACAAACATTCATTTTCAGGAAAAGACACACCTCTAAAATTGAACCAATGCCACCTTTTAGAAAGGGCATGTTATGGCTATAAATAACCTATTTTCTTCCACAGGTTAGAGCATGAAAATTTCAGATTACACATAAATCTTCTTGTCTTCTAAATACTCTTTGTGATCAATCAAACCAAGAGTGCGTTCGAAGAATTCAAGTATTTGAGGTACCTCTATACTTGAATTGTTGGTCATTTTATTCTGGGAGGGAAAATTCTGCAACCTCGGGTACAGTGAGGGAAATTATTTCCTTAAGGAAAGTCCATGAATTCGGACGACTTGGCGTTAACAATTTCTGTTTCATCTATATTTCTGAAATATAAAATACACCACTTGTAAAGATCATTTTGATCTTGTGTTGAGGGTATTTGTTCAACTTCACTGTGTTCTTGTTCATACTTGAACTCGATTTGAAGTTGTTATTCTATTATACAGATTCTACGTACCCATATTGTGGAAGATAACAATCTTAAGGAAATAATTCTTACAGAATCTGTATTGCTTATTTTTAGAGATTAAAGCTTAGAATTTCTACTCCGCTTGAATTTAACTAGTGATTAGAAGACATAAAATCTTCATCACAAGTTAAGGTTCACTCGGTTGACGATTCGAAGTAATAAAAACTTCATCGTTAACTAGAAATAAGAAGAAGAAAAGTTTAAAGTTATTTAACTTTATTAATAGTATTCTGAAAAATACTAAGTTTTCTGTCTTGTGGTGATAGGAAAAATGACAACTGAAAGTCAAATGATGGATGCGACAACGTCTATGGGGGCAAATAATATTGCCACATCAAGTCACACAAATGCTCCACCTACGATGGCACCGGCGGAGAAGCCCGAAAAGTTTTCTGGCATTGACTTCAAGCGGTGGCAACAAAAGATGTTCTTTTACCTCACCACTTTATGTCTACAACGGTTCACTAGCGAAGACGCTCCCAAGGTGCCTGAGGGAACCTCGAACAAAGACCGCTTCGTTATTGTAGAAGCTTGAAAACATTCGGATTTCCTTTGCAGGAACTATATTCTGAGTGGTCTCCAAGACGACCTCTATAATGTCTATAGTGGAACCAAGACATCAAAGGAACTGTGGAGGGAACTTGAACAAAAATATAAAACGGAGGATGCGGAAATTAAAAAATTCCTTGTTGCACGGTTCCTGGACTTCAAAATGATTGATAGCAAATATGTTGTCTCTCAAGTACATGAGTTGCAAATAATCATACATGATCTCCTAGCAGAAGGTCTAATTGTGAATGATCCTTTCCAAGTAGCAGCAATAGTTGAGAAGCTACCACCTTTGTGGAAAGACTTCAAAAACTACTTAAAGCATAAGCACAAGGAGATGACCGTTGAAGATCTTATTGTCCGTCTTCATATTGAAGAGGACAATAAAGCTGCCGAAAGAAGGTCAAAGAAATATTCTACAATGAGTGGAGTACATATTGTAGAAGATGGCCAAAACAACTCAAAGAAAAGAAAGAAAGATGAACATGGAAGTAATCAATCCAAGAAAAAGTTCAAGGAAAAATGCTTCAATTATGGTAAAATTGGCAACAAGTCCACAAATTGTCGAGCCCTGAAGAAAGGCAAGAAAAAGGACCAAGTGAATATGATTGAGTCCAACCAAGAATATGATAATTTGTGTGCTATGTTCACGGAATGCAACGTGGTGGGGAATTTACGCGAATGGTGGATGGATTCTGGTGCCACACGCCATTTTTGTGCCAACAAAGAGTTGTTCTCGTCATTTGCTCCGGCTCAAGTAGAATAAATGCTCTACATGGCCAACTCCGCTACTGCTAAGGTGGAGGGAACAGGAAAAAATTGCTTAAAGATGACTTCCGGCAAGGTCTTGACACTAAAAAATGTGTTATATGTTCCGGAGTTACGTAGGAACTTAATTTCTATTTCACTCCTCAAATGTGTAACCGTTTCTGAGAAAATTATAGTTAGCAAAGGAGAAATATATGTAGGAAAAGGCTATCTCACGGAGGGCCTTTATAAGATGAATGTAATGACTGTTGAAATGAATAAAAGTTCAAATTCGTCTTATTTGCTTGAGTCTTATGATTTATGGCATGAATGTTTAGGCCATGTTAATTACAAAATGTTATGAAAATTGATTAACTTAGAAGTTTTGCCACACTTTGAGTGCAATAAATTAAAGTGTCAAACGTGTGTGGAATCGAAGTATGCAAAGCATCCTTATAAGTCCGTTGAAAGGAATTCCAATCCCTTAGACTTAATACACACTGACATTTGTGATATGAAGTCAACAACATCTCGTGGTGGAAAAAAGTATTTCATAACTTTTATTGACGATTGCACTATATATTGTTATGTCTACTTGCTAAATAGTAAATATGAAGCAATAGATGCGTTTAGGAAATATAAAACTGAAGTTAAAAATCAGTTAGACAAAAAGATCAAAATGATAAGAAGTGATAGGGGCGGAGAATATGAATCTCCCTTTGTGAAAATATGTGTAGAGAATGGAATAATCCATCAAACTACGGCCCCGTATTCACCCCAATCTAATGGAATTGCGAAAAGGAAAAACCGAACTTTGAAGGAAATGATGAATGCCTTACTTATAAGTTCTGGTTTACCGCAAAACTTATGGAGGCAGGCTATCCTTACGGCCAATCGTATACTCAACAGAGTTCCCCATAGTAAGACACAATAAATTCCTTACGAAAAATGGAAAGGAAGGAAACCTAACTTGAAATATTTCAAAGTGTGGGGGTGTCTAGCAAAGGTACAAGTTCCTATACCTAAAAGGTTCAAGATAGGACCTAAAATGGTAGACTGCGTGTTCATAGGATATGCTAAAATAAGTAAAGCATGTCAATATTTGGTTCATAAATCTGAACATCCGGATATTAGTGAAAATACGGTAATTGAATCAAACAATGTTGAATTCTTTGGAAACATTTACCTGTATAAAATTAGACACGAATAGTCTAGTGGAGGTTCCAAACGACCTCGAGATGAACCAAGTGAGAATGTACATAATGAAGAAAATTCAAGACGTAGTACACGTCAAAGAACGTCAACTTCGTTTGGATCGGATTTTGTAACATTTCTCTTAGAAAATGAGCCTCAAACATTTATAGAAGCAATGTCTTCGTCAGACTCGTCCTTTTGGAAAGAGGCAGACAATAGTGAGATAGATTTAATCTTAAGCAAACATACATGGGAATTGATTGACCTTCCTCCCGAAAATAAACCTTTAGGTTCTAAATGGATCTTCAAAAGGAAAATGAAGGTGAATGGTACTATTGACAATTACAAGGCAAGACTTGTAGTAAAAGGCTTCAAACAAAAGGAAGGCCTTGATTACTGTGATACATACTCGCCAGTAAAAGGGATAACCTCGATTCGAATGTTAATTGCCTTGGCGGCGACATATGATCTTCAAATTGATCAAATGGATGTAAAAACCGCATTCCTAAATGGAGATTTCGAGGAAGAAATTTACATGGAACAACCTGAGGGTTTTGTGGTTCCATGAAAGGAAAACAAGGTGTGTAAATTTATTAAGTCATTATATGGACTAAAGCAAGCACCAAAATAATGGCATGCGAAGTTTGACCAAACCATGTTGGCAAACGGATTCAAAATAAATGAATGTGATATATGTGTTTATATTAAAGACACTCCAAATCACCAAGTCATTGTATGTTTATATATGGATGATATGTTGATCATCAGTAGAGACATTTCTGACATAAATGCAACAAAACAAATACTCGAGAGCAAGTTTGATATGAAGGACCTTGGAGTCGCAGATGTTATCTTAGGTATAAGAATCCATCGAACTCCACAAGGGTTGGCATTGTCACAGTCTCATTATATTGAAAAGGTACTTGACAAGTTCAAGTATATGGAATTCGGTATTGTCAAGACTCCATTGGATGCGAGCTTTGCACTTCGAAAGAATGAAGTTGAAAGTGACTCACAATTGGAGTACACAAGCGTATTGGGATGTTTAATATATATAATGAACTGTACAAGACCAGACATAGCATGCGCTATCATTAAATTGAGTCGATACACGAGTAAACCCAACAAAACTCACTGGATGGCAATGAAAAGAGTTTTGGGGTAGCTTAAATACACTCAAAATTATACTTTGCATTATAATAAATATCATGCGGTACTTGAAGGATATAGTGATGCAAATTGGATCACCGGATCAAACGAAGTAAAATCCACAAGTGGATATGTATTTACTATCGGTGGAGGAGCAGACTCTTGGAAATCATCCAAACAGACTTGTATCGATCGCTCTATAATGGAATCTGAATTTATCGCATTAGATAAAGCCGGTGAAGAAGCAGAATGGCTTTGAAATTTCTTAGAAGATATTCCTTATTGGCCCAAGCCAGTGGCACCAGTATGTATACACTGTGATAGCCAAGAGGCAATAGGTAGGGCAGGGAGCATGATGCATAACAGTAAATCTCGTCTTATAAGACGAAGACATAATACCATTAGAGAACTTCTCTCTAGTAGAATTATCACTGTAGACTATGTAAAGTCAAAGGATAATGTGTCGGATCCATTTCCAAAAGGCCTATCTAGAGAAGGAGTGAAAAGAACATCCAAGGAAATGGGTTTAAGGCCTAAGACAAGTCAGCATGGCGGTGACTCTACCTAGCAGACTGGAGATCCCAAGAGCTAGATTCAAGGAGATCAAATAAAGTTATGTCTGATAGGTTCAACATTTTCAATTACCCAACCCATTCTCATGATGTAGACAATGTATAGTAAACAAGGATAAGACTTAAGGTGAAAAGTCTTTTAATGATTATCTAAATTTGACAGATTTGACCAAATAGTTTAATCTACAGGATTGAACGTTTAGAAATCACATATGTATGGGTGAAGTGGAAGCCGCTTCAAAGAGAATGTTAGTAAAGTCTTATTCTCTACGCTCTCATAAAAATCAAGACGTGTTCATGGCTGAAAAGAATAAAATCGTAAGAACCATAAACGGTAAAAGGTTGGTTGTGTGACATGTGTTGTCTAGGTGTACATTAAAGCTCGATGGTTCAAAGATATCAAATCTACCGATTGACCGAGTGCATCCGATGCATGTTCACTACGAAAAGTTCAAAGGAAAACTCACTTATCCATATGCAATCAGTCTTTTCTTGATGATCACATACTGTCCGTAAAGTTTTACAAAAAACATAGTCATTCCCCATTCATGTGGGGGATTGTTGGGTTCTATATATATATGTGTTGAATGGAAAATAGAGAAATCAAGTGAAGGAAAGGAGACACCCAAATTGGAAAGTGTACTCTTTAAATTGGAAAGTTTACTCGTCTCCCACATTGGTGAAAGAAGAGAACTTTAAAGTGTTTATACAGTGAAACACTTACTTCACATGGTAAGTGTGGCAAGGAAATAGAGATGCCTCGCGTTGTCGTCATCGCTCGCTCGGCTCAGCTTCGAATTTGGAATTGGCAAATGATCGATCGATGAGATCTATCTTTTTGGACAAATTTTATTTGACAGAAACAAATAAATTCAATCTGAAGAAATAACGTTCCATTTATTTATGCATGCATGCAGTGAATAGTTGCACTATTTCAACATGAAATTCGAACTGGTGCAACGAAATGCAGTAGTGTTTCTGAATTAATACATTGTTTCGACTGAGCAGATGCAGATTTTCAAAATAGTATATACATTGGTTCAAACAGATGCAACTCTTCAACGAAGTGATGCACTTTTTCGAATTGGTGTACTTGTTCTTGAAAAGGTGTACTATTTCAGAAAATTACTGCACTGTTTTAAATAAACAAACATGCATTTTCAGGAAAAGAAACACCTCTAAAATTGAACCAATGCCACCTTTTAGAAAGGGCATGTTGTGGCTATATATAACCTGTTTTCTTCCACAGGTTAGAGCATGAAAATTTCAGATGACACATAAATCTTCTTGTCTTCTAAATACTCTTTGTGATCAATCAAACCGAGAGTGCGTTCGAAGAATTCAAGTATTTGAGGTACCGCTATACTTGAATTGTTGGCCATTTTATTCTGGGAGGAAAAATTCCGCAACCTCGGGTACAGTGAGGAGAATTATTTCCTTAAGGAAAGTCCGTGAATTCGGACGACTTGGCGTTAACAATTTCTGTTTCATCTATATTTCTGAAATATAAAATACACCACTTGTAAAGATCATTTTGATCTTGTGTTGAGGGTATTTGTTCAACTTCACTGTGTTCTTGTTCATACTTTAACTCGAGCTGAAGTTGTTATTCTATTATACAGATTCTACGTACCCGTATTGTGGAAGATAACAGATATATTCCCTTGGCAACTTTGAAATGAACTTTGTTGAAAAGAAAGTATACAAAGCTAAAGAAAGATATTTTTGTAATTAAACATTATTTTGTTGAAAAGAAAGTGTACTTATTATTTTTAATACATCAAATCAAACAGTGCATAAAAATAATGTAAGCATAATTAATATAAGCATAACTAATACCAAAATTACTAATACAAAAATTATTAATAACCCTATTCAACATTATTCTTATATATTTTAGCAAATGACCCTAAATGGAAAACAAACATCTTATAGTGTTGCTTGCATTGCAACCTAGGTTGCTTGGATCTGAAAGTTGTTCTCACGAGGCCCAATAGAGTTACCAAATTGGTCCAAGAATAACAAATCGGCCCGGTATATATATCGTATAGACGGAAAAGGGCCTAAAATGTCCTTCAATTATGTAAAATAGTATAAAAATATTCTTCGTCTATTTACTGGGCCTAAAATGTCATTTTTGTCTACCTATTAGACCTAAAATATTCTTCTCACCTATCTATTATGTCTAAAATGCCCTTCTCATCTACCTATTGAGCTTATTTTGCCCTTTTATTTAGGCAAATTATATGAAAAGACCATCCATAAAACTTAATTACATAAATAATAGTACTTTTTCGATATTACAAAAATAATTTTTTTTCCATATATAGCCATTTTAAAAAATCAAAAAAGATAATTATAATTCTTAATTTAATACAATAACTAATTATCAATTCACCTTAATTTAAGAGATATATTTTCAATTTTAAAATTAAAAGTGGAAAAGATAATCCCTACTTTCAAAGTTTTTTTTTCTCTTATATTCAAAATTTAAACATTTTTAAATAAACTAAGTATTCCATTATTTGCTCGTGTATGTTTCATTTATTTTCATGTATGTTAATCATCTAGTATTATTTCATTATTGTGTATTTATAGTTCTAATGTAATGGGTTAACCATAATTTTTTATGAATAAATATTTATGGAATAAAAATCATTATGTTGGAAGTACAGATATATTATATATTTTTGTTGTATACATATAATTAATGTCAAAGTCAGATTATTATTATATTTTTTAGATAATTTTTGCACCATTTGACATAATATCAAATGGTGTTTGATATTATATCAAATGTTGCAAAAATTATATAAAAAATATAATGAATATTTATCTCATAAATTATATGAAAAATATAATAATAATCTTACTTTTACATTAATTATATTTATACAACAAAAATAAGTGATATATTTGTACTTCCAAGAAAATATTTTTTATTTCATAAATATTTATCCATGAAAAATTATGGTTACCCCATTACATTAGAATTAAAAATATACAATAATGAAATATTATTAGATGATTAACATACATGAAAATAAAACGAAATATACACGAGCAAATAATGGAATACTTAGTTTATTTAAAAATATACGTATTTTGAATATAAGAGAGAAAAATATTTGAAAGTAAGGATTATCTTTTCTACTTTTAATTTGAAGATTGAAAATATATCTCTTAAATTAAGGTGAATTGATAATTAGTTATTGCATTAAATTATGAATTATAATTATCTTTTTTTATTTCTTAAAATGGCTATATATGAAGAAAAAAACTTTTATTTTTTAATATCAAAAAAGTACTATTATTTATGTAATTAAGTTTTATGGATAACCATTTCATATAATTTGCCTAAGTAAAAGGGCAAAATAGGCTCAATAGGTAGACGGAGGGCATTTTTGCACCATTTTACATAGTTGAAGGGCATTTTAGGCTCTTTTTAATAGTATAAATAACATAAATACCAACCCTTTTGGAAGTAATTGCACTCTTTCCCACTTTTTTAATTACTTTACCCTCTCTCCCTATTAATATACCTAACATAGCCGACATATATATATAACATTTTGTGTATACATTGGGATTTTTGTAATATATTTAGGGAGTTGAGATTTTTTGTAATATTAAAAATATAAGTTGTGTATTTATGTAATTTTTAGATATATATATACTGCCCAAACCATTCTATTTGGTTTGATGGGTTGGGCAACAATTACTTTGCTAATGGGCTTATTTGAGCAGTTCTCAAGTTGGCCCATCACTGTTCAACCATTCATATTTGACCAGAAAAGCTAAAAAGTTATCGATGAGATTGCCCAAAGCAAAACAAAAACGAAGAATTAACTCAAAATAGCATACGAATATATAATGAAAAAACTAGTGACAAACTTAATAATTATTATAAATAACAATACTTTCACTAAATTATATTTTATAGCAAAAATAATATATATTTTTTTTTTGAGTGACAATTATCAAGGGTAACTTTTCCTATTTTCACTCCAACACTTATTACTTTACCTTTTATTTTTTCCTCTCAAATAGCTCCTATTTTTCAGAGTTTCATTCCATTTTCTCACGTTTTTCTCACCTTTGTAGATAAAGATTGTTCTCCACTAATTAAGGTAACGATTTATCTTTTTCACAAAATTTATAGTATATTTTATATTTTTGTATTATTTTTTGTTCACCATTGTAGACACCTGATTTTTTACCCTTCCCGAGTTTAATATATTTTTTGAAATTAAATATTTTTATTTTTTGTCCAATATTGATTTTAGCTTTTATTTCATTTTTAATAGGTTTTGATTGAAAATAAATAAAGTTACATTTTTTTTTAGATATTTTTATCTTTATTTTTAAAATAATACGAGAATTCAAAATATATATATTTTCCTTTCAAATTTTAATGAAATAAAATACTAGTTTTAGTATTATATTAATTATATAATTCAAAATATATATATATATATATATATATATATATATATATATATATATATATATATATTCCTTTCAAATTTTAATGAAATAAGATACTATTTTTAGTATTATATGAATTATATTTATTTTTGGCTATTTCTAAATTTTTATTATATTTTTTTAAAATATAAAAATTAATTAGTTAATATTCTTATATTTTATTATTTATTTTAATTTATTATTTTAAAAAATATAATAATAATAATAATAATAAATAATTATTTATAAAAAAAAATTCAAATTCTAAAACTACCCAACCTCTCGCCCCACTATCTGATTCTTCCTCAACTGCCTCCACTTTCCCCTTTTAAAAGGGTAACTCCCTCAACCCCTCATAATAGTACATCAATTATTAGTGTTAGATTGAAAAAAAAAAAAAAACACGGACAAAAACCAAAAACAAGAAAGGAAAAGTGAAGGAAGGAGAAACAAAAAGCAGTAAGAGAAAATAAAGGAAAAAAAACGCAAACAAAAAGAGAAGAAAAGAACACAGACGAACGGAAAAAAGGGAGGGATGATCTTGAGCACTTGTTAGTCGCCAAAAGAAAACATTTAATTCTAATAAATACTTAACGTTTAACTATCTACTTTAGAAATTCACGCAAGTTGTTTACTTTGTGTTTACGTAATTAAATTAATGGATGACATATTGGTATCTCTATACACTTGAGAGTACTATGCTTTTACATTGACATTGTTACAATGGAACTTTGGAAATGGCAGTTTTACAAATAAACTTAATGTTTTAACAGCAAACTAAAACATGTTACTTTTCAAAAGGTGTTTGTTAAAGTTTATTACTTTAATTGTGAATCATCATTAAAATAACCAATACTTCCTTCTATTTCTTATGCCACCATTCTTGTCGAATATTAAAGGAAGTAACAAACTGTATTTCACTAAATATTACTCTTTGAAATAAAAATTGGCAAAGTTTAATAATTTGCTAAAGGAAGAAAACTCATTCTTCAAAATTATTATTTAATGTTTATAAACAAGTTGCATTATTATGTTATGTTGTAAAATGTTACTAGATATAGATTATACAAATACATGTCCTATATTGTTTTATTCCAATACTACGTATATTATTGCTATATATGATATTTACTTTATTTTATTTTTTTGAAATCTGGAAGTTGCTTTTTGTGTTCTTGCGTGTGTGGTTATTATTCATACAATGATTATTTACAAGAATGATGTCGGATTGATAAATAATATATTAGTAAAGTTCAAATGATTTTAGGAGCATAAGTAGAATTATTTTGCATGAGAATAAGGTTTGAATGTTATTTTAAATAGAGAAAATGGCCAAAAGCACCCCCCAATCTTTACTCCAAATTTCAACTACACATCTATACTTTGCGGGGGTTCTATGACCCCCTGAATTATTTTAAAGTGAAATATTTATACCCTCGAAAGCTAACATGGCAAGAGAGTGTATTTCACTCTCTTTAAAAAGAATGAGAACGAAACTATTTATTAAAAATTTATTTTAAATATTTTTTATATAAATAATTTTAATTATTACTTTTTCTTATTCATTTTCTCTTGTCTTCTTCTTCTCTTTCTCAAAACAAAAAATTCTAGAACTCATTAATGGAATTTCCTCATTTTCCCCATCTCCAATTTCATTTTCTCATCTTTCTTGAACTCATTAATGGTGAGGACTCATTAATAATGTTTTTTGATAATTTGGAAAAGGTTGTTACCGGAAACAAGAAACACTTGAACTAAGGAGGCAAGAAGATTTAACAAAGTTTAGATTCTTATTCATTTTCGTATGTGAAGTCTTGGCGAAGCTTCATAACCCATTTATCCAATTTCCTCTCTTTTTGTTCAAGATCCACCATTAATGGCGAGCTCAAAGTTTTGAACTCTAACTCGACGTATATAATTTTCACAATGCTCAAAGCTTTTAACCCACAATGCCATATATAATTTCCCCATTTCTTCAATTTTCTCTCTTTTTGCTCAAGATCCGACATTAGTGGCGAGCTCAAAGCTTTGAACTCCAACTCCGACGTATATAATTTCCACAATGCTCAAACTTTTTAACCCAAAATGTCATATGTAATTTCCAACATAGCCCACAATGCCATATATAATTTAATACAAAATTAAATTTTAAAAATTAACTACAAAAATAAACTGAGGTTGAAGAAGAAAATGGAGCAAAATGAAAAATGGAGATGAGAAAAGAAAATAATAAAGTTAAATAATTAATTTTTTAGAATAAAAAAGAAAAAAATGACGTGGCAGCAAGTGCAGCTCACTGCTTGAAACAATGAGCTTTTAGTGGTGTAAATATTCCACTTTAAAATAATTCAGGGGGGTCATAGGACTCCCACAAATATAGGTGTGTAGTTGGAATTTAGGGTAAAGATTGGGGGGGGGGGGGGGGGGGGGGGGGGAGATTTTGGTCATTTTCTCTTTTAAATATAAGGTGAAAGATATAGTATAGTTAGTTACTGCTTCCCAACTTTGAATAAATCGATTAAAATGTATAATAACTTATATAAATGGAATAAGAAAGGCAATGCAACATATAAAATATATAATTGTGCCTTGAGAGAAAGAATGTTAGAAGTTTAACATAAAGTGGTAATTAACGATGAAGTCGGAAAGCACTGCTACTGATTATTCATTATAATAAAATCAATATATTATTTTGAAGTCGATCTAATTGGGATTGATAAATTTTAAACATGTTAGATCCTTATTAGACTTCAAAAATTGAGAACAATCCATAAATGTCTCAAAGGCGCATGAAATATATCAGAACTCGTGGTAAGGGCGGAAAGTACTGATACCGATAAGCCACACATTAACATAATAAGACAACTTTAATAAATTCAAAATAAATAAAAAGTGGAATATAAGTAATTTTAGGCTAATAAATATTACATATCCAAAATATTAATTTAAGCCAGACTTAAGTAATTAAAGTGACTGTGCTAGAACCACGGGATTCGAGGGGTGCCCCATACCTTTTCCTCGGTCAACAGAATTTCTTACCTGATCTTCTATTTTCGCAGACCAATAAAAAGTCATTTCCTTTCGACTAGGGATTAAATAAGGAGACTTGGAACACCATAATTCAATTCTAAGTGGACTCTATAAATAATATAATTCTTATTCAAAACTATCACTTTAATTGAAAAAAACCTCCGACCTCATCGCTGCGAAAAAAGGGTATAACAACCATTGTTACTGTGATTTTTTTTATTTTTGAGATTTTTTTGTTGTATGATTGTGGAGTTCTGCTCTAATAGCAGAACAAACACCATATAGAAGATTAAATAGAGATATACCACCCATCAATTTAGCTTCTGATAATCCACCATCATTTAATAGTGGATTAACTCAAGATGAAGTTGTTAAAGTGGCTTCTACTCCTATACAGTCAAAGAAATCACTGAGCATTGAAGAGGTGAGGTCGAAGCATCTTAATGATCCAGGAAGATGAGCAAAACTATGAAACAAAAATGATTGAGAAAACCTTCATCTCCTAAATCTCAAAAATACAAAGATATGAGGAAAAAAATCGGCAAATCAAGCAAAATTTCAAGTCCTGATATTGAAAATTCTTTTGAATATGATTCGTAATAAGATAAAAACGAAGAGTTATTTGTATATATATTTATCAGTTAATGGGTACTAATTTGTATATATATACAAATCTTGTTGTGTATATATAATTTTGAGACATGTGAATGTATTTATATTTTTATATATATACATATGAAGTTTACGTATGTATTTTGAACGGTGTTGGGCTTGTATTTGAATTGTCCTATATCTTTTTAGAGGATAGCATATGTATCTACTGGTATGTATTTATTTTGTACATGTATTCATTAGCTAATGTATACTCATTTGTGTGTGTGTATGTATATATAGAGAAAGAGAAATCTTGTTTTATATATATACATTTTCGGAGCATATACATGTACTATGTATTTTTGATTACCTATATGTATATGTATATGTATATAGTTGTCCTTTTTGTAATAGATATTTATGTCATATAAGTATATATATACATAATGTTCAGATATGTATTTTATAAATTCATATGCAAATATATATTTATATTTATATTGTAAATACATACACGGATCTGTGTGTCTATATATTTTGTATATTTTTGGATATGTATATACAATATAGAAATATGTCTCTTATGGAAAAGCAAAAATCTTAATCACTAAAGGAATAATAAATTATGTAATTTTTGTAAAAATCTTAACTAATATAGATTTATTAGTTATGTAATTTAAGCAAAAAGTCTTTAATAAGAGTTATTTATGGGCACAGTAGCAAAAATTCAACATATGGGCTACTTATTTTCTGCAGAAACATCCTAAAGTCTTCAAAAGAGATAAGGTGATACGGAAATAATCACGAATATGGACTTATGGGAGTGCATGTTGGGTCCGAGACTTGGTGTGTGCAATTAAAGTGCAAAAGGGGACCTAAAAGCACTAAAAAGCAGCCAACATACTACACTTGATGGGCACCTAAGTCTCTAAAGGGCCCTTTGGTCTTTTTGTATTTTATTTGTAACCTAGTAAAAATAGAACATTGTAGGGCTTTTAGACTTAGATTTTGGATATTATTGTAAGACTTGAAACACCATATTTAGGGCTTGTAAAAGCCACCAACCAAAATTAGGGCAAGATCTAGTGTGGAATCACTAGTGATTGTATTTTGCTTAGAAACGTAGATGCTAGAGAGATGGAATCCGATCTTCTGTGACGTAAGAGATAGGTGATTGAAGTGTGTAGTTTTAACGGTTCAAAAATGGAATAGGATCTTGAGTTCTTAAGATTACATCTTCATGTAGTCTATCTATCTATCCTTTTATCTTATTGTAATCTTGTTAGTGTTGTAACTTGAATCCGTTTGTTCTTGTGTTTTAGTGAAGCCGTGACTTGTTGTTCATCTTATTATTGTGTCATATTGTTATCATCTTGTTGTTGTTGTTATTTTGGTGTTATATACACCATTGTGCCTTGTATTTTTCTTGTCGATAGCGAATCCGAGAGTGGTCTCCAAAAAGGTCCTCGGATCCTTTAGATTAGTGGATTGTTTTGGGGTGTTTATTTTGTGTGTTACTTGTTTTTTCTTGTATCATTTGATATCAGAGAATGGCTTGATCTTGTTCCTACAAGATCAATCTTGGACTTGCTTGTTAGAAAATAAAAAAAAATTATTGAAAAGCTGAAAATTTCAGAAAAAGGTGCAGTCTGTCCATTTTTTATTCTTGGCCGAGAAATTGTTGTTCTTGTTATCGTAGTCTTGGCCGAATTGTGGTATCTATATCTAAGTGTTCTCTTGTTTGCTTTGTTTTTTTTTAGTGTTAGCTTTCTTCCTCCCTAACACTCTTGAGTCTTGATCGAAAATTGAGTTTGTGTTGAGATTGTTGTTGTGAACATTGTTGTGGCCGTGTGGTGTTGTTCTTGTTGTTGTGGATTTAGTTGGAAGTTGGTGTTGTTGTTGTAGATCTTGAAAGGTTGTTGTTGTGTTCTTGTTATTCATCACAACCTTCCTCTTTTGCTAAAATCGAAACACAACACAAAGAGACTAGGCCGTTTGTGGGTGGTTTTGGCCATATGAAACATTGTTGTAGTGGAGTTGGCCATGTGGTAGTGTTGTGGATCTTGGTGGTTGTTGTTGATTTTTCTTGGTAATTGTTAAAGTGTTCTTGATGTTCTTCCCAACCTTCATACCTTGTTAAAATAAAGTGAAAGTTAGATCCAAAAAGGTGAAGGAAAAGGTGTGAGATCTTTGTTGGTCTTGAAAGACTTACCGTCACTCACCAACTAGTCAATCACATCTCAACCACTTTCCATAAAACAAGGGTCCATGTTCTAAGGAGAAGTACAAAGAAAGTCAAGTCTTCCTTTTTGAAATTTGAAAAAGAATTCCAAGACTTATATTTCCCTACTTAACCAATTCCCACTAATTCCAAATTGTAAAATTGATCAAGATTTCCAAATTTGGAAAATAATATTGTTGAGAACCAAGGTCAATCACGGACTGGCACGTCACCAATTACTGTTCACCAACAAATTTTAAGATCAAATTTTGATATTCTAGTTTCAATTTGTTGTTCTTTAGTCTCGTTTGTTGATTCATTTACTAACTTACGAGCTAGAACTAAATTGTAAGTTGGTTTTGAAACCGTTCTTTGTGTTAACTTTCCTTTGTGTGTTAATTTTTTGAGTCATTGTAATACGTCCTTGCGTGTTTTCTTACTCTTTGGAGTCTTTGTAAACGTGGATTCACCTCTCAAAACCTCTCGAAGTACAAGCAAGCTTACAACACTTGTGAGATTGAATGTGAGGGATACGAGAGGCAAGAAATAAAAAGACAGAGTGAGGATGTTTTTATACAACTAACATGTTTTCTGTTTTGTAGGTAATTCATTTGCCATAATGGACACCATTTTGGCCCACCTTGATCTTATTGCCCTAGAAATAGCTAAGGCCAATACGGGTCTTGACAAATTAGGCTCGGATATGTCTACTATACTTGAGAGGTTGGATCGAGTGGAGAGGTGAAGGAATTCTCGTGATTCTACTTCCGAAGCTTTACCTCAAACAATCAATCCTCCAAGACCACCACGAAATGACATAGATATAAGCCAAACCACCAAATGTCCTCTAACCCGAGACCTACATAGTTCAATCTTTTTTCCATTCGACCAAGGCCATCAAAAACGACTTAAAAGCCAAATCCCTCCCGTCCAAGCTCCACCACCGAAGCTCCACTTTACCAAATCAATCCTCTAGACCTAAACTCCACTTTACCAAAGCCGACATGTCCATGTAGAGGAGAATGGTAGAATGGAACATGACGGATATGGAGTCTACGATGATGCTTGTATGATGGTAGGAGACTTGTTTCGGATGAGATTGAAGATAAGGCTCAAGATGGAGAGAAAACTGAGGTTCAAAATAAAGATGTTTGCCGAGACTTGTGTTAATGTGCTCTCGAGTTCCTCATGATTTTGCGGACTATTTTTGTGCCATCTCATATTTTGCGGGCTATTTTGAGTAGTTTCTTTTGAAGTGGCCGATTGAACGAAGTGAAGTCGTGAATTTGTGGGCAAATTCCTCTTAAGATGGAGAGGATGATACGGTAATAATCACGAATATGGACTTATGAGAGTGCATGTTGGGTCCGAGACTTGTTATGTGCAATTGAAATGCAAAAGGGGACCTAAATGCACTAAAAAGTAGCTAACATACTACACTTGATGGGCACCTAAGTCTCTAAGGGGCCTTTTGGTCTTTTTGTATTTCATTTATAACCTAGTATAAATAGAACATTGTAGGGCTTTTAGACTTAGCTTTTGGATATTATTGTAAGTCTTGTAAGACTTGAAATACCATAGTTATGACTTAAAAAAGCCACTAACCGAAACTAGGGCAAGATCTAGTGTGAAATCACTAGTGATTGTATTTTGCTTGAAAACGTAGATGCTAGAGAGATGGAATCCGATCTTGTGTCACGTAAGAGATAGGTGATTGAAGTGTGTAGTATTAAGGATTCAAGAGTGGAATAGGCTCTTGAGTTCTTAAGATTACATCTTCATGTAGTCTATCTATATATCCTTTTATCTTATTGTAATTTTGTTAGTGTTGTAACTTGAATCCGTTTGTTCTTGTGTTTTAGTGAATCTGTGACTTGTTGTTCATCTTATTATTGTGTCATATTGTTATCATCTTGTTGTTGTTGCTGTTTTGGTGTTATATACACCATTGTGCCTTGTATTCTTCTTGTCGGTAGCGAATTCGAGAGTGGTCTCCAAAAAGATCCTCGGATCTTTAAGATGAGTGGACTATTTTGGGGTGTTTGTTTTGTGTGTTCCTTGATTTTTCTTGTATCATAAGGTAGCCAAAAGTTGTTCTTTGTTTAATTAAGAGAACATATTTTGGTTTCGAAAAACATGCAGAGCAAAAGGGTATTGTGAAAAACAGGGCATCTGACCAAAGGATTTGACACTAAAAGAAATTTGACAAATGGACTACCTCTCAAAGGTAAATTATTTGTTACTTCTCAGCATTCTTGGAATACCAATTCTATTTTTTGTATTCAATTTGTTATTGATATGATGATACCATTCTATTGCTCTTTTACTGGTGATTGATGAAACACTTTGTGTGGTTACTTTCTCCTTTGTAGTCTTCCGGGAGGCGAAGGAAGATGTTACTATTCAAGTCTAGTTACAATAACATTTCCTCACGTGTTTCTTTTTCTTAGTAAAAGTCAAGTTATGACTAACAAAAAATGGTTGGCTTGATTTACAGGTTATACTATACTAAAGGATGGAAAGTTTTGCTGTGGTTTAGGTCTGTTCATTTAGATCCTGAAATCTATTACGATCCACTGGAGTTTAATCCTTCTAGATGGGATGTATCAGTAGCGAAGTCAGAATTTTCACTAGGGGGACCATAAGTGAAAATAGAAACTAATCGAATGGGGTTCAACATCTAATATATATATACATAAAAATAATTTTAACCATATATATATAACATAATTTTTCACCGAAAGGGGGTTCGGATGAACCCCCTAACCCTAATGTAGCTCCGCCACTGAATGTAAGTTTAACAAACCTTCTATTTTACCTCAATTCCTCCACCATCCCTTGATATAAACTTACTCTGCATCGGCTTTTTACACTAGTCAATGAATATATGATACGTGTCTTTGCACATACTGTTATCACGTATACATTTGGTAAATTATACACTTTTAATCTCACTTTTTGATGCAAATATTGGGTGAGGATAAATCTTTTACCTTTCCTCCAAAAAAAGAAGAATGCTTAATTTGCTAAAACCATCGCGATTTTGTAAATGTCTTGTGAAACTCATAGGGACTTACACTTAAGGCTGGAACATTCCTTCCTTTTGGAGGAGGAAACAGATTGTCCTCAGGAAATGACCCTGCCAAGCTTGAAATATCTATTTTTCTCCGTTATTTTTCTTCTTGGTTATTAGTGAGTTAAAATCTTCTTTCTTTTTTTTTTCCTTTTATTAAATCAAGTTTTGATCATTTATATATCTTTTTTGTTGATTGCCGATTTTTTACTATTTCTTTTACAGGCTTGAAAGTGATAATCCTTCTTGTCCTTGTTGTATTTGCCTCATTGTAGGCCCCAAAGATAACTACTTGGGAAGAGTAAACAGAGTCTCACCAACTACTAATGCATAGAGCCCAAAAAGAAGAAAACCATAGCCTTCTTCTTCTTTTATTTGTATTCTTTGCTGGATATGAAAAATTTTAGGAGAAAGGCAAGTGCTTGGGAATAGTTTGGAACAAAATCCAAAAAAATTCAATCGTTTTTTATTTTCCTCCGCATTTCTTGCTCGATAGAATTCTATTATACATTTAAGCAGGAAGATCATATAAGTAGTGTACACGATCTTCCATTTTTATTAAGAATTAATGAATGCAAAAAAAGGTTGGTTAATTTTATTTTTTCTTTTTAGTAACAGATTGGAAAATCTTATCAGAACAAACACAACTTTACAAATTAAAGAGCACCCAATCCTAAGACATCAAGTCATCAGGATAAAGCCTCAAAGGAAACCCTAACTATAAAGTTTACCAAACCATCTAAACTATGTAACATTCCTTGATCCCTCATACATTAGTACTCTCTCCCTAATAACAATTTGAATTTGCCTAAAAGCAATATTTGCATCCACAGTATGATTCGTAAAAACTTGTTAGTCATATCTGATAAACCATAGCACCATAATCAGCCATCGCAACTTCTTTACGAAAGTTCTACCACTGCTTTGGTCTGATTCTTTCAATAGTTGCAGAAGTATCTCTTAGTATCAGCCCAATATCAAGCGATTGAGCTATCATGCTCCACAAAGTCCTCGACCAGCCACACTCAACAAAAAGTTATCTTGAATCCTCCGACCTATGTACTTCACAGAGTACACATTTATCATCCTCCATATTTAGTCCTAGTCTCTGCATTTTAGTTTTAGCTAGCAATTTACTTTAGTTTTAGCTAGCAATTTACTTTGAACAACGGCAAAAACTTATTCCATACCAAATTTGCAATGTTCTATTTAGCTCTTTGTTTCAACATGGCATGATAACTCAAACACTGAATAGAGACCTGTGCTATTGAGGAAATAAGTGTCATGTTGGTACTAGGTAATCCTTCTAAGTTTTAGCTGATGAAGTTGCCTCCAATACCAACTACTGTCTTTAGGAGGTTGGTTGGTTAAATTTGTCGGACCTATTCTCCTACATATATATTGTTTTTCATAGATCAAAAAGATAATTAAAAAAGTGTCAGAAGTTAATAAACACATGATGGATGTTTTACTAGGAGTTTTTTTTTTTGTGTGGAAATGCTAACGCACCGATAGTGGCCGTGCATATATCCAAATTCATGGCCAACACTCACCATCATGATACCACATTGTGGTGTTTTACTAAAAGATGAAGATGAGAATGGAAGAAAATTGAATGATAAGCAGATTATTGATGTTTTGATAATATATGTGGTCATGAATGTTCAGATTATATAATCATGTGGCTATCTATTTTCTGTAGAAACATCTTGAAATATATAACACAGCTAAGGTAGTTAAAAGTTAACATTTTTGAACATATATTTTCAATCTTTACTTTGAAAGTGTTTTTTGTTGAACATATTTTAATTTCGTAAAACAGAGCAAGAGGCTATTGTAAAAATTAGGGCATATGACCAAAAGGGTTTCACACTAAAGAAAAAAGGGTTTGACACTAAAAAAAACACATGGTCATATGACCCAACAAGATTTGACACTAAAAGAAAATAGGCAAATGGACTACTTCTCAAAGGTAAATTAATTGTTACTTCTCAGCATTCTTGGAATACTGGTTACTCTCTTTCAGTACATTTCACCATTTTTTTTGTTCTTAGTTAAAGTCAAGTGGCAGGGGTGCATAGGTGGTGAAGAAAAAAGTTTTTTTTTTAAATTTATATATATATATATATAATATTAAAAGTGTTAAAAGATCCTTGGAAAAGTGATTTGAACTTTTTGCACTTCATTAAAAGTCTCCTCTTTAGACAAAATCATCTTTTACTAATTTTTTAATATTTAATTATATTTTTTAAAATTTGGAGCTTCTTTTTCTACCTTTATGATATAAGAGTCACTACCAAAAGCTTACCAAAAGATAGAATTGGACATAGAGTTTGAACCTTTGATTTAGGAGTATTAAAAGAAACAATGTTACCCACTTTCTACGTTTTTTTATTCCAATGAGTTGTGACATAAAAAGTTCGTTTTTTCCTTTGATATTACAAGTGGGTGCAAGCCTACATTCATATCAAACGTAGCTACATTGCATGATTCTTTTGTAATCCTATTATAGGCTTTATCAGTCGGCAATATCAAGTTTTTTGGTGTACGTAAGCTATCAATTGAATCTTGATAGTATTTATGTGTTTGTGATTTGAGATAAGTTTTTTAAATTTTTAATATGTTTTTTAAATTTATAATAAATAAATTACCATGTATTTTTTATAGGTAATTGCTAATTGAGAAGCTTTTTTTGTTTGTGTGATATCTTGATAGATTGAAGAGAGATTGGGGTAAGTTTTCTAAAATTTTAGTATGTTCTTGAGGTTTACAATAAATAAATTATTATATATTTTTGATAGATAATTGCAAATTGAGATTTTTTTTTTTGGGTGTGTGAAATCTTGATATATCTTATGATTAAAGAGACAAATTTGCTTGTGATTTGAGATAAGTTTTTTAAAAATTTAGTATATTCTTGAAGCTTACAATAATAAATTATCATGTATTCTTGATTAAGATAATTGTCAATTAATTTATTTTTAAAAAAAAATATTGATAGTATCTATAATTGAAGAGACAAATTTGCTTGTGATTTGAGGTAAGTTTTCTAAAATTTTAATATATTTTTTTATATTTACAAAATAAATTATCATGTATAACTCATACATAATTGACAAAGTACTTGTAGTCTTACAGTTATTCAGCTTTGTGCATAATGGGTTTATTCCTTTTTTCCAATTTTATGCATTTGTGAGGAGCTGCTGAGGTTGGAGTTTTTTGCTATTAATTGTGTTGCTTTGCGCAAGAATCATTCATATTTTTCTATTTTTATTGGAACAACATATTGTTTGCATATGTAAGGTAAATCATTTTTAAATATGAGATTTTGATGATTCTCTGATGTTAAAAACAACAAAGATTGCTTACGTTTACTATTTAAAAGAGGCATATTATACTTCAGAATGTAATTCTTTTCAATGCAATTTGTATTATTGGTTGAAGTGACCTTGTTGTAGTAAAGGTGAATCTAGGTTTAGAGAGTTATCTTGCTTTTCAAGGAGGATGAATGATGCTTGTTGTAGTGTTAGCTTTATTTTTATAATATTTTGCTTTTGATTTCTATCATTATCTTTTGTTTATTGTGTTTAGATTATTGTAATTAGATTTAAATTTGTCATATGTAAGAATTCTTAGTTTGAATTTGTCTTTATCTAAGTTTTAAAGTGAGATAAGATATAGCATGATGAGGTCATATTTTGCAAGTTATCAGGCACAAGCATTACAACTTCATGGCCATGTGAGTTCTTTTTCAGTTTGAGTTTACTTCAGATGTCATCTGTTTGGCATGACATTTTTATTCCATAACCACTTGTTATAGTAATAGAAATCATTCCAATCATAAGACTTCTTAACAAAAAGAAACTAATGACATTTTATTCAATTTTGACATTGATGATGAAGAATAAAAATGCATGGATGGATATTTATATTATTTTATTAACAGTGATCAATTTTTTTGGATAATAAATTAGCTCTTATCATAATTATTTTTGTGATCTTTAAATATCTCAATAGAAATACTATTATTATCCGTACTTCGTAGAAAGACAATTATTTTCATGTTTGAGCACGAAAAAATATTAAGGACATAATAACAAAATTTGAAGAGAGAATGTCTCAAATTGATGAGCTCAATTGATGGTACGTCTAATTTTAAATAATCAACAGAATGATAATTTTTTATTTAAATATTAATGTAATATAATTCACCAGAAACACAAAAAAAAATTTAGGTGTTTTCTTAATATGTTTTAAAAATTTTGATATTTGAAGTAAAAATGGTGGAGAGTTGTATGACCAAAAAAAAGTTAGAGAAAAATAATTTTGATCTTATTTTAGAAATTTGGATACGAAGATAACATTTATTTTAAAAGTTTTTTTGAGAAATAGCTACAAGCTCAAATATAAAGAAAAAGCAAAGCTCTTTTGTGAATGGCGATGATAACAATTTATTTAATTATTATAATTAATAAAAGGGTATATTTGAAAAGCCTGGTATAATTATTTAAGGCAAATACTTAAAATTATATTATATTAATTGTGCTAATATCTAAATTTTGCTTATAGTCACATATACACAAATTAGAAGAACACTTTTCATTATTTAAATACATATAATAGTGTATATATTGTAACTTCAAATTGTGTGCATTAACATGTAATGAAGTTGTACTTGATAATTTATTTGGAATTGGAAAATAATTATATTATTATACTCATACATAATGTAGTATGTTTTTCCTTTACCATATTATATAAGTATGTTTTATTATTATTGTTGTTGTTGTTGTTGTTGTTGTTGTTGTTGTGGTTGTTGTGGTTGTTGTTGTTGTTGTTGTTGTTGTTGTTGTTCTTATTATTATTATTGTTATTGTTATTGTTATTGTTATTGTTATTGTTATTACGGAACACATAAGTAGGCTCCTAAATTTATTGAGTTTTTTCGTTGATATCTTAGTTAGGCCATGTTTCTTTTAAACCTCTGAACCTTTCATAAAAAGTGCGTATTAAACACTTTTTCATATGACCATAGGAAAAATAGAACGTGTGAAGTTTATACATGGGTGACATGATAAATATGCTAATAAAATAAAGACTACTGCTTTTGCGCACAAATAATCCAACAAAATAAGTCAACTTTTGTGTCAAATATAATGGAATTTTTTAAATCCCTAATCTCTATAGGTCTTCTTCTTTCCCGAAAAAGACCCTTATTTCCTTCAAATAACAATCAACATTAAAAAAATTAATGTATCATTTTGTTAAGTACTCCGTCCGTTTAAAAAATAATGACCTACTTTTCTTTTTAGTCCGTTTAAAAAAGAATGATCCCTTTCCTTTTTTGGCGATACTTTAATTTCAACTTTCCACATGCAATGTTTAGGACCACAAGATTAAAGGGCATTTTGGTACATTTGACACAAATTTAATTTAAGACCACAAGATTCAAAAGTCTTTTTTATTTTTCTAAACTTTGTATCAAGTCAAAGTAGGTCATTCTTTTTTAAACAGGTGGATTAATACTTTAGAATTAAGAAAATACTATCTTTGATGATCACTAGCTCAAAAAAAAGTAGATGCATAATGAATAATTCAACAATTAATAATTTGTTCACACAATAATTATGTACGCATAATAATGGAGTTATATATATATATTTTTATTGATTAATGCAATATACACGTGCAAAGCACGTATAATTGACTAAAATATACACACACACACACACATAGAGAGAGAGAGAGAATTATTTTTAAAAAAATATTTTATTTTGTGTGGCTTGCATAGCTCCGACATGACAGTGATATGACACTGATGCGTAAGCATGTGTAATGCACTCTCCGCTGTGAGAGAGGTATTATATCTTTAGGGTGATATTTGATTCCCGTGAAAGTTATTTAGGGGGTAAATAATTACCTATTAAGTTAAAGTGCTAAAGTAAGTTGAGAGGATAAGTTCAGGAGTGAAATGATAACTTTTCTCATATTTTTATTATCTGCATATATTTAAGGCCATAACAACTTGGCCAGGGTTTGCTTATTATAAAGCACTCTAGGTAATTATTCCTATCCTTTGTCACATTCTCAAAATTGTCACCTAAATGGTAAATATTTGGGCGTAAAAATCATCTCTAATTCATTGAGAGATACTTTATATATACAATTTTTACGAGTGAGTTAAAAGACATAAATTTCAGGCGCATAAAAGGCTTGTGGCAATCTTTCAATCGATCGTGGATGACAGGAAGGCAAATAAAAAAAAGAGTGTCAAAAGGTAAGAAAAACACATGATAGATGTTTTACTAGAATATATTTTTTTTCTTTTAAATGCTAACGCACCCATAGTGGGTGTGCATACATCCAAATTCATGGCCAACACATCCATGTTGTTTGTTCTTTCATGATACCACATTTTGGTATTTTACTAGAAGCTAAAGATGAGAATGAAAGAAAATTAAATGATGAGGAGATTATATATGTTTTGATAATATATATCTCTTGGTCATATAACCATGTGAGCTACCTATTTTCTGTAGAAAATCTCAAAATAAGCTACGGTAGTCAAAAGTTATCATTTTTGAAACATATATTTTTAAAAGTTATAATTATCTATAAAGTTAAAGTACTAAAGTAAGTTGAGAGGACAAGTTCAGTAGTGAAATACGACTTTTCTCATATTTTTACTATGTACATATATTTAAGTTCATAACAACTTGGTCAGGATTTGCTTATTATAAAGCACTCCAGATAAATACTATTGTTCTTTGTCACATTCTCAAAATTATCACCTAATGATAAATGTTTGGGCATAAAAATCATCTCTAATTCGTTGAGAGATGCTTTATATATACAATTTTTACGAGTGAGTTAAAAGACGTGTACAAATTTCAGGCGATTAAAAGGCTTGTGGCAATCTTCCAATCGATCGTAGATTACTGGAAGGCAAAGAGGAAACAGTGAGTGTCAAAAGTTAAGAAACACATGATGGATGTTTATTAGAAGTTCTTTTCTTTTTAAATGCTAACGCACCCATAGTGGGTGTGTATATATCCAAATTCATGGCCAACTTATCCATGATGAGTGTTCTTTCATGATACCACATTGTGGTGTTTTACTAGAAGCCGAAGAAGAGAATGGAAGGAAATTAAATGATGAGGCGATATGTTTTGATAATATATCTGGTCATGAATCTTCTGGTCATATAACCATGTGTGCTACCTATTTGTTTTTTTAGAAACATCCTGAAATATTCAAAAGAGCTAAGGTAGTCAAAAGTTAACATTTTTTGAAACATATATTTTCAATCTTCACTTTGAAAGTATTTTTGTTTTTAAGTGAACATATTTTAATTTTAAAAAACAGAGCAAGAGGCTATTGTGAAAACAGGGCATCTGACCAAAAGGGTTTGACACTAAAAGAAAAACAAGACATCTGACCAAAAGAGTTTGCCACTAAAATCAAGGGCATCTGACCAAAAGGGTTTGACACTAAAAAAACAAGGCCATTTGACCAAAAGAATTTGACACTAAAAGAGGTTAGGCAAATGGACTACCTCTCAAAGGTAAATTATTTGTTACTTCTCGGCAGTCTTGGATTTCTGGCTACTTTCTTCCGGGAGGCGAAGGAAGATGTTATTATTCAAGGCTAGTTATAATAATGTTTCCTCATCTATTTATTTTTCTTAGTAAAATTAAAGTAGCAGGGGTGCGTGGGGGTGAAGAAAAAAGTTTTTTTAAATATATATATATATATATATATATATATATATATATATAGAGAGAGAGAGAGAGAGAGAGAGAGATAAAGAGAGAGAATTGTATTTTAAAAAAAAAAATTGTTGTTTGCATGGCTCTGACGTAGTAGTGAACAGTGGTGGAACAGATTATCTTAATATATCAATGAAATTTTTCTTGTCTATGTTTAATCTTTTACTGTCTCAACTACTACATGACTGAGTGGTTTTTCTCTGAGTGTTTTGGTGATAGCCCCAGTGGCCATGATTTGTGTAGTATTTCACTTTTATGGTTTGGAGTAGTTCCTTTTCGATGATACAAAAAAGGGGAAGCAGAAGGTGTGTACAATTTTTATAACTCACTACTAACTTGTTTCATCTTAAAAAGTTCATGACTTAGTGTCAACAGGGAAGATCAGCAGTTGCACAATGGCAGAAATTTATCAGCACCAAAAAGGAGGAATTTGTTGAGATGATTTTGGTGGATGATATAACAAATGAAACGTGTCCGTTGAAGTGGTCCATAAAATCAATGTGCAGAGTCAAGTCAAAACAAGTGCATCACTAAAATATAAAGTAAAGACAAAAAATAACATTGGAGATCAGGACTTAATAAAGTCATAATAATGAATCATGTGTGAAAGAAGAAGTGATGATTGAGGAAAATACTAGAAGATAAGCCAAAGAAAGAGTTTTACTCGAGTAAGGAGTTTGAGTTGAAAGAGGACTTTGAGTAAGAAACAAACTTTGATTGAGTTGAAGAATTCAAGGCAAGATAGAAGACTAATAACTTTGAAGGACTCTTTGGAGAGTTGGTATATATTGAGGGAGTAACTCATTTCATTAGTCATGCACTCAAAAAGATAGCAACATATCGATAAATTATCTGTGAAGTTCCAAAGCTTGAAGCAGCCTGAGTTGAACCTGTTCATATTAATTAGAGTTAAGAAGTCTTAGACTTTATGTATTAGGTTGGTTCTTGAGTTGTATTATTTTCTAGTTTCAGTAAAGTATAAATTGAGTTAGGAGCATTATCTTCAAGTTTGGGAAATCGAAAACTTAAGAACACTCACCTCGAAAAGGTTTGTGTTTTTGCATAAATAGGAGTTAGAGTTTAATTCCTAGATTACACGAGTCTTGTAATTGATTGATTGTTGAGGTTCAATTATTTTACTGAAGTTGGGGTTAAATCTTGTAGAGCTACAGGTCGTGATTTTTTACACCTCTTTGAGCCGTGTGTTTTTCACGTAAACATCACTGCGCAATTACTTACTATTTTAGCTAAATGAGAACACGTTAAGCAACCTATTCCATTGATAGGTAATTGTTAGGCTAAAATAAGTAATCAGTAGGGAACGTACTCTAACAAGTGGTATCAGAGCTAGGTTGTCTTACATAAGGCTAGCACCTAAGAAAAGATCACTATGATGAATTCCACACCTCTTACTAGGCACAGTGAAGGCCAATCCACTACTAGGCCACCACTTTTTTTTATAGATTTCATTTCACCTGGTGGAGAGCTAGGATAGAAATGTTCATTCAAGGAGAAGACGATGAATTATGGGACAGAATTACAGATGGTCCAACTAGCCCAATGAAGATGAAAGATGGAGAACAAGTCAAGAAAGTAAGAAGTGAATTTACTACTGATGATTTGATTGCATTAAGGAAAAAAGCAAGGGCAAAGAACATCCTAGTGTGTGGACTAGGTACAGTTGAGTAAAACAGAGTGTCTACTTGCACCACTGCTAAGTAAATCTGGGATGCCTAGGTGAGTAAACATGAGGGAACCACTCAAGTGAGAAAATTCAGAATTCCTCTCCTCTTTACCGAATATGAGGCTTTAAGATGAAGGAAAATGATTTCATTCATCAAATGATGTCAAGACTCACTGCCTTAACCAATGAATTGACTTCTTTGGGAAAGTCACCACTACTGAGGAACAAGTTGAGAAAGTGTTAAAGGTCTTGTTTGAGTCTAAATGGGATGTCAAGGTTACTGCGATTAAGGAGGCAAATGATCTAGGTAGTATGACTCTGGATGAGTTAGTAGGTAACCTGAAGACTTATGAGATACAGATTAATGAAGTCAAGGAGGATAAGGCAGATCCTAAGAAAACCTTAGCCCTAAAGGCTTCAGATATGATGGATAAGTGGAACTGACTTAAGAACAAGTAACCTTCATAACAAAGAATTTCAGCAAAGTATTCAAAAAAAAGAATGGAACAGGTAGCAAGATGCGTTCCAATGACAATCCTATTATGTGTTACAAGTGTGGTAAGACTTATCATCAAGTCAGAGATTGTCCTATCTGGGAAATTGAATGGAGAAAGGAAAGAGCTAAGAAAGAATTGAAAGAAAAGGCTATGAAAAGGGAGAACAAAGAATTTGCTATGGTGGCTTCTTGGGGATCTGACTCTGAAGAATCAGATAAGGAAAAGGTAGATAAAATTGCTCTCATGACTATTGGAGATTCAGACATGGAAGATGAACATAACACAGCTGAGGTAAGTGTTCCTAAACTTAAAAAGAATTTACGTTTATTTTTCAAAGAAAGGCTTATTTTTCTGATGAATGCTTTGATAGATGACTTCCAAGAATTAACTTCTGATAGGGATGAATTATTCAACAGTCTTGAAAGTCTCAAATTTGACCTTATTAATCTAGAAACTTGAAAAATATTGTTGAAAAGGAAAACAACACTCTCAATGAACAAGTTACTCAACTTGATTTTTCAAATTTGAATCTTCAATCCAAGATCTTAAAATTGACTCTTTCTGAAAAGGGTAAAAAGGTAGAAAGTGATGAACAGAAAAAGTTTGAGCTTGAGTTGATCAAAGTCAAACAAGAATGTTATAATGAAAAGGAAAAGGTAGATAGGTTAATCCAAGAAAACTTTAGGCTGAAACTTGATCTTGAAAAGGCCAATAGATGGACAAACTCCTCAAGAATTGTTCATCAATTGAATGAAAGGACTCACAGGGAAAAGGTTGGATTAGGATTTTTCAAGAGTCAAACTGTCACTAATGGTTTGTGCTATATTTATGGTAATCTTGGTCATCCTACTACTAAATGTCTAATTGCTGATAAAAGCAGATCTAGAAGTACTAGTCTGGCGAAGAAATCAGATTTTATAAACTCTCAGAAACATAAAAAAAATAACAAAATCAGTCAGAAAAATAAGCCATATATGCTTTTAGGCTTTTTTCGATATTTTGGAATCAATAGCGGCGTTAGATTTTTGAAAAAAAAAATTATTTTCAACATATTAACCCTTGGGACTTCTTTAAGACATATTTTACTAGTTTTTCAAATGGAGGATCGAAACGTAAACTAAAAGTTTTGAACTCACAACAATCCAGCTATTAATCCAGATTCAATATTCCAAAACTAAAATTGTCATTCGATACTCTGAACATTAAATGTTGACCGAAGTCAACTATGAAACTTTTAATGTCTCAAAAAAAACACGAATTCCTTCTCAAACAAAAACATAAACACTCCCAAATCACTATCGATCGCATCAAAAATCATGTCAATGATCCTCATACCCCAAAATCAACATGTAGCAACTACCAAAAATAATAAAGTGGACAAAACACTTAAAGAGAAAGATTTCATACATTAGATCATTACATATATATTTTAATTGTATATTCTTGATAGTGATCTAACCACTGTGATTAGATGCTTGTGGAAAAAATATAGTGGAAATCAAACCAAATAAGCTAATAAGGAAGGTTTGGAGCTTTGGATCAACTTTGGATAAGATTCCAGACAAAATCAAACCAATGCATGCGTAGGACACTACCCTAAAGCAAAAACTTCAGCAGGCCAGTGCTGACATATAGGCTAGCGTACTGCGCCAAGGCCCATACTCCTGAAAGAATATTTTAGATAGCCTGACCCATTGAATGGTGTGCCATACTGTGTCAGGTTGTGTCCGAACTGAAAATTGTCTTATTTTTCGTATCCAAGCCCAATAAGGATTGAAGGTTATTTATTGCACCTATAAATAGACCCTGAATTCGATATTTAAAGAACTTTTAACATAAGGAGAGTTAGTGTCACGACCCAAACCAGTGTCTAGCCGTGAAGGGTATCTCAAGCCCACCATAGACTGGAGACCACCCTCATCGCCTAACCTCATAAGCACAATGATAATATATATTACTATGCAGAAGCGAACTCAAAATAGGATAAAGAGATGAATAGATGCTCTAAGAAAATTAAGAGTACATCAGTATCCAACCAACCCACATCTGTCCACAAGAGCCTCTAACAATCGAATATCAACCTACGTTGGGACAAGTCCCCGACTGTAGCCAAAAAGAAGTCTTAAGAGATACTCTACTGCATAAGAGAAACAGGACTATGAAATGACAAAGCCTCCTGAGGGATGGAAGCTCACCACTTCAAAGTTCATCAATGGATAAATATGAATCACCTAGCTCTGCATAAGATAGCTGAAACACTCCTAGGACTCTGCATCGCATGGAGATACAGCATCCAAAAATGATTAGTGGGATGAGTACTAGCATATAACTCAGGTAAGGGATAAAATAATGCCACGATCAACAGTTCAAAATCATTCAGAATCCAACGCGCATAATCAAATGTATATACATATTTATCACATGTCAGGATATGGATCAAGGCTTAACACGAACATTTAAAATCTTAGCCTGGATTGTGTAGCTTAGCCGTCATAATATAATAGTACCCACGGGCTATATGGGCTCCAGATCCCACCCCTGATCGAGCCTCAGTGCGTGTAGCCATACAAACTAAAGAATAATCATACATATATATATATATATATATATATATATATATATATATATACACGTGGGACTCGAACCTCTCAATCATATACAAAGATAACTTAAGCACCTGATCATGTAATGTAATGTGGGGGACTCGAACCTCTCATTCATATAATAACGGGACTCGAACCACTCGATCATAAGCAAGGGGACTCGAACCTCTCATTCATATAATAAGGGGACTCGAACCACTCGATCATAATCAAGGGGACTCGAACCCTAGGCCATTTAGACCCTTGCACCGACAAACGCGGTTTCTAGTATTGGTCCCTCGAGACCTCTACTTTCACGACCTAGCTATACAATCCTCTTTTAAGCCCAATTAAAAATATTTTAACACGTAACCCATCCTTTAATTTAAGGGGTCAATTGTTAAGGCATCATTAAGTGGTATCATCATACCGACTATAGCTTACAAGCAATGTCATTAAGCCAACACTTTTGATGATTCCTTTGTACCTCGCAGACTCCAGCATTAAAATCACTTGGGGGATTCCTTTGTACCCCACAAGGTTTTTATAGATCATTCACTTGAGGAAATCCTTGTACCCCATAAGGTTTTCAAGATCATTCTTATCCGTTAGCTATTTATGCAATGCATTAGTTTTAAGAAAAAATAGGCCAAGTCAAAAGATTATTCATTTCCAAAACCAATTATGCAAGTGGAATATCTTTAAAATCTACTGCTTGAATAAATAATCAACATTAGTCTGATTTAATAAATAATTATTCGACAAGTTTTTGTGAATTTGATATCCATCGGGCAAAAGTCACTATATTATTTGGACGATCGTATACACTCACACGCTAACAAAAGACTATACCAATGTTAGTCTTAATAAGCAAGAAAAGAAAGACGTATGGGCTGAGAGATGGCTACGATCTTATTGCAGATAAAATTTAGTTTGATCATTGTGCTTTTCATTCCTGTAGTATATTTAAAATTATTTTCAGGTAGTTTCACTTTGCTGAAGCAGCATTATATAAGATACTGAATATGAAGTATTAATAATGTTTGTACCGATTATATTGACATTAGTTGAGATTTTTCTTATTCAATATTTGATTTGGAATATTAAAAATAACATATTTTTGTATAAGTTTTTTTTGAAAAAACTATTTATAAAATACCCTTCTCAAATACGGTGAAAAGAATGTGAAATATTAGTACCATGAATTTACATGTATTAATTATTTATATCTTAATACTAATTAGAGCTAAATATAAGTCGAAAATTTTTTCAAATGAAATACTACTAATATACAAAACTAGTACATACATACATTATTTGCTTTAACGAATTCTATCAAACGTCCCCTACCTTAAAATTCATCAATAACTGAAAATAGTCCATGGTAACGACGAGAGGACAACACAAAGTTGAATATGGGCCTTCAAAAAAGTCCTCCTCCCAACACTTCCATTGTCCTCTTCTATAATTTTATTCATATTATACATTGTTAGGTAGTATCTATACATTGTAAAGTTTATTGGTATGTCAGAAAAATTAAAGTTCAGAAACTGGTATACCGTATATGGGTTGCCGTGTTGATCGCAAGAATATAAACTGTATCACGTATCCATATCTATATCTATAATCTATAATCTATAATCTATAATCTATAATCTATATCTATTAGAAAAAGAAGCAGGTCATAAAAAAATATTGTAAACCGTATATTAAAGAAGAAGAATCTTTGGACCAAACTAATCATAAAAAAACACATAGAATAACAAGTTAAAACATATAATATAAAAAAAGTCAACAAAGAAACTTCTATTAATAAAAGCTTGATTAGAAAATATAATTACAAGTGCATTCGGAGACGCTTCATCCCTTGAAATGTTTCTATAATACACTCATTAGAAATATTCTTAAATACTCTTTTTTCTACATAAGGCACTATGCAACCATCTAAGAATTCATCATCTATTCGATTCCGCAAATCATTCTTGATATACTTCGTTGCCGAAAAAACTCTTTCAACTGATGCAATGGCAACGGGTAGAAGCAAAGTAAACTTCACTAAAAGAAATACAAGAGGATAGGTTAAATGCCTCTTTGTTTAAACCAACTTTCTTGAAAGTTCTCCAAGTCCGTCTAAATTGGAGAATCTTTTATCAATATCACGAACATCAATAATATAATTAACAAGTTGATTCTCAAGAACCCTCATGTTGAACTTATCAAAGTCATCAGGATATAATTTAGCCATCATCAATATCTTTTGGATGTCAAAACTAAAAAATGTATCAATTGGATTCAAGCAAGCTACATCATTAAGCAAATCACTTGTCACCTCACTAAAACGGTCATTAAGTTCTTGTAACTGCCAATCAATAATTTTATAAAACACATCCACATGATAATGGTGCAAAGTAGTATAATCAACTACTTTACGTCGCGATCTCCCTGAGTTAGCATATGGCTCATCATAATTGGGTAATGGAAGACTATGCTTGATACAAAATGCCTTGACCTTTTCTTTGAGCAAATCCCAACCAACATTCTTTTTTAAAATAGGATCCCATTCATTATCTCGTAATGTTTCAATCTTCTCTTTGCTACTTTTACAAGAATCATGGCATTAGCAATATCCTGTTCCTTTTTCTGTAATAACACATTAAGATCATTTGTGATTCCTAAAACATCATTCATCAAATGCAACAAGAAAAGAGTCTCAAAAGTTTGACAAATTCTGAGAAATTTCGATGCGCTAGCTTTTTCTTCCGAAGTACTTGCATTTTCAATAAGAGAATCAAGTACATCAACAATGGAGGCAAAGTTACTAATAAAGTTTCCAAACTACTTGTAGTGAGATCCCAACGAGTGTCACCAGCTTTAATAAAACCAAGTTCTTGATTCAAACCTCTACCAATTTCTAGCTCACCCATATCTAATGCTTCTTAAAGTTTTTCTTTTTGAGATTCTCAAAATTCATTCACACGTTTAAAGGAAGCCCCCAACACATTCAAAATATTTGAAGTCAATAATACAAGTTCTCATACTTGAACACACCTTTTAGAAATCACAACAAGAGTCAATTGAAGTTGATGAGCAAAATAATGAACCGAGTGAGCCAATCTACTTTCTTGTCTAATTAATGTTTTAAGACCACCTAACTCACCTTGCATATTGCTTGCCCCATCATAACATTGCCCTCGTACATAAGCTAAAGTTAAAGAATGGTGAGCAAGTACATCCACAATTGCTTTCTTTAGAGACAAAGCACTAGTATCTTTAACATGAACAAGTCCAATAAATACTTCCATCACAAATTCCCTTTTATCAACATATCAAAAACAAATAGTCATTTGCTCTTTGCGTGATACGTCTATTGATTCATCAATCAACAAAGCAAAGTACTCACCATCTAAATCCTTTATTATAGCTTTGATTGTTTCAATCTTACACGCAGTCACAATATCTTTTTGAATATCATGAGAAATTATTTTATTATTTTTTGAAGTTTTTTCTAACACATAAGGTTTAATGTCATCACATTTAGCCGCTAGCCAAGAAAGTGCTTCAAGAAAATTACCTTTGTTCAAGGATGATTCACTTTCATCATGATCGTGGAGTGCTAAACCTTGATTTAAAATAAATTGGACCACATCTATAGAAGCATTTAACCAAACTCGATAATCATTCTTACTTTTCTAGTCCAACTTGTAAAATGCAGTCTCAATAGATTGTTCTTCTCTCATAAGATCTTCACACTTCCTTTTTGATTGATTATGAGTGTTATTCGGAGGACCAATGTGTGTTGTAAAACTATCTTTTCTGTGCCAATTCTAAATTCCTTCATCAAAAATGTATTACCGCCACCTTGATGAATGCTTTCGCCTTGAAATAATTAACAAGGCAAACAATAAGTTGCATCTGCACTTATACTATATTCCAACCAATCAGAATATTCATCAAACCATTTAGAAATAAAATGACGTGGAGTTCCAAAAAAGTCTGTTTGAGGAAACTCATGATCTCGAGGTTGGCAAGGACGTTTTAGAATGTATGCCCTTCTTATCTCATCACGAATGTTCGAAGGATAACTCAAAATTGGAGGTCTTTCAGCGGAGTCAACCTTTAGATCATTTACATTAAATTTTTGTCTCTGAGAAAACTGAGATGATATTTCTATTTAATCAACATCTTCATCTCGTCACGATTGATTTTGAGACGTTAAACTTATTTTTTGAACTTTACGAAAATACTTATCCAAGCTCATTGAAACAAACTGAAATAAAAGTCAAGCGCATCACACTTATTATTCATTTTCAATAAATAAAAAAATTATGAATACTTAAAACATTGTCCGATCCTCCCAAATAATATTAACTAGCAAGTTATCTACTAGATAAAACTAAAATATTAAATTACTTAGTTCAAAACTAAAAATATACACAAAAGCAAGTTTAAGGAGAAAAAAAATTAAACTAAAAGATAAGAAGAATTGAATAATACCTTTTTACAATTCACACTCCAATAGTCTCGATGAAGAAAAATTATAATGATAACCCGTTAAAGTTTGAAGACTTTAACACCAAATTTTAATTTTTTAAAAGAAATAAGATGGAGAAGATTGTGGATTTGTGGTGAAGGAATAGAGAATAGAGAAGTGTAAGGGTTAGTGAACGGAAGGACGGGTTTTTACGGGTTAAACTTTAGAATTTCAGTTTGACCTATTATCTTTTAAATTAAAAAAGAAAAGGTGTGATTTATTTTATTTTTTAAAAAAGTCAGTCTTAGCAGTTAGCACAAGCTGGCAAAACAATAGTCAAACTCTCGTGGGCTTTCTTTTTTTTTTTTTTAATGTAAAGTTGGGCTTGGGCACTTGATTTTTTATAATGTAAAGTTGTGCACTTGGGCTTCATGCCCAGAATATTGGGTTGAATTGTGAGTTGTAACCCGGTCCAATCCAAATACTTTAACTAAAAATAACATAAATATACAACTTATATTTCTAATATTACAAAAAATCTCAACTCCCTAAATATATTACAAAAATCCCAACATATACATAGAATGCTATGTATATGTTGGCTATGTTATGTATATTAATAGGGAGAGAGAGTAAAATAATTCAAAAAGTGGGAGAGAGTATAATTACTTTCAAAAGGTTGGTATTTATGTTATTTATATTACTAAAAATTACACAAATACATAACTTATGTTTTCAATATTACAAAAAATTCCAACTCCCTAAATATATTACAAAAATCCCAACATATACACAGAATGCTATGTATATGTATATTAATAGAGAGAGAGTAAAGTAATTAAAGAAGTGGGAGAGGGTGTAATTACTTCCAAAAGGTTGGTATTATGTTATTTATACACTTTAAAAGGATTTGTTCCTTCTTTAAAAAGGAGAATAAAAGCAACTACATCTAATGACGATCGAACCTGCATCGCCAATGCGAATTTGCACACCTTTGACCACTAGGCTGTGGATCTCTAACTTGTCAAGGGTGTTCAACAGTATGTATATAACCATATATATCTATATTTAACTTATATACCCGAAAAATTTTTCTGACGAAGGGTGTTCATCTGACCACCCTTCGCAAGTTGTAGCTCTACCCTTGCTTAGAAATGTTGTCTGAACTTTTTTCCCTTCACTAAAAGTCTTTGTTTTAGACAAAATCGTCTTTTTACTATTTTTTTCCTAATATTTAAGAGTTAAAAATTAATTAAATATATTTATAGTAATATTTAAGAGTTGAAAATTAATTAAATATATTTATGGTAAAACCTTTTCTTAATAGAAGTCATCAAAATTAAGGACAACTAATATCTTTTTCATTAATATAAGAATTCTAATTTAACTAAATTTGACTTTAAGAAGATTTGAAAAATCTAGAAATAAATATAAAAGCGTTAGAATAAGAAAAATCTAAGAAGTACCATAAAGTTTTAAATACGTAATAGGAATATAATCGATGATTTTATAAAGATTTGACTTTAAAAACAAACAATAATTTAAATAAAGAAAGAAAAAAGAAAAGTAATCGTACCACAAATATGGTTCAAATTTGATGCGTCTCTCTTAGTCTCTAGCAATGGAAAGAGGTATTGCATGACAAACGCAAAAGTGATGATCCATCAACCACTTGAAACTTCTGGTGGTAAAATATGCATGTGCTTATACTAAAATATATGTTTATATTTACATTATTATATTAACTAGCTTAGTGTACGTGCTTTGTACGTGTGTCTCACATCGATCGTTGAAATATATTCATAAGAACACATTATTAAAAGATAGCAATTGACGTTAAAATACATGTTATATCAAGTTAAGTCATATAAATAAATATTGCATCAAATGTTTTATTGTCTGATTTATCTCAACTGATCTTTTTCACAATAAAAAAATAATTTTAATTTGAATCTCAAAATTTCAAGTATGTCTCGTAAATTAAAATAAAGGAAGTAATTTGAAAATTGTAAATTTCTATTCATTAGCTTCGATTTATAGAAGTATTCATTTGAAAAAAAAAAAAGAAGTAAAAATCAATAATGGTGGTTTATTTTCTTACTTGCTCATGTTAAAAATTTTCTTATTTTTTTAAGGTAGTTATTGTTTTCATCTATTTATATATATATATATAAGAGAAAATACCTTATGTATAAGATAATCAATTTTAAGTTTAAAAATTCTTATTATTTTCTATCAATAAATATAATTAATAATGATAATTTGAGGAACTAAAAATAGGCTCCTACTCAAAAGGAAAAAAAATTCTCCTAATAACTAAAAAGCTACGACACAAACTAACTTTAGGTGTTGTAACTTCTCTTGTAATTATAAACCCTAACATTCATCATCTACCCCTGTTAAGAAGAAAAATGTCAGATAACAACAGAACAAAAGCTACAAAATATTATGATAATCGAGTATTAGAACAATATGATTAAATGTAATATTTGTATAAAAATTTCTTAAAGCCCAATTGAACATTATTCATCAATAAACTGTATTAAGCAGAAAAAAAAGTAGATAGAAATAGAACAGACAAACAATATGATAATTGAGATATCATAACAATAGATTAAACCTCACTTTTACACAAAAAATCTTTAAAGTCAGACCAAACATTCATCCACCACCTGTATTAAGCAGAAAAAAAAAGCAGATAGCAACAAAACAAACAAACAATACGGCAACTGAGATATCATAACAATGCGATTAAACTTCACCTTTCTACAAAAATTATTTATAGTCTGACCGAATATTCATCTACCACTTGTATTAAGCAGAAACAATAGCATATACCAATAGAGCAGAGACTACAATAATACAATACGATAATCAAGATATCTGAATAATACAATTTATACCTAACTGTTCACACAAGAATTCTTTAAAGTCCAATCAAACATTTATCTACCATCTATAGTAAGCAGAAAAATAACAGATAACTACAAAGATTTTAGCTATAAATTCTCCCAGATTTCTATACATAAAAACCTATAGTAATATGTAAGAATTACCTTTTTTTTTTTTTTTTTACCATTATACCATGTCCAATTCTTTCAAAAATAAAATTATGATAGATAATGTGGACAAATTACATCTTTTTATAGAAGTGCTTGGCTTATACTCTCCTATATGAATTCATCTGCAATGCATATTGGCAGTGAAGCATAGTCCAATTATTTTTTTGTTCGTTCTTTTTAGTTTTCACATATTGTAATTATGTCTTTTCAAATTCAACCTTGAATTTATATGAGATTACGATAAATTATTGGGAGTATTGTTATGTATGTCGATAAAACAATAAATAATTTTTTTATCCAATGTTTTAGAATTCTTTTTTTTATGTGCACAAGGAAAAAAATCTAATAATATTAATTTTTCATATGTGTATCCCTTATCATATATTTTAGAATTTCTTAAATTTAAATAAAAATATTATAATAATAGAGTAATTATTCTAATATGAAACCTATCCTTAATTTATACACCAATAGTGAAAATTCCTAGAATCAAAAACTGAAAGTTCATATTTAGAAATTTACAGAAGTAAAATATTTATTGATTTCAAATTCTTATATATATAGAATATTAATTGGTTTCGAGTTCTTACATTTTAGACTAAAAATAGCACGTGGCCAAAAATAAACAAAATCTTTTTTTATTATCATTATTACTTAAAAAGTTACTAATATTATATTAGATATTTCGCAATAACAAAACATTATGGCACCAAAAGTAAAAACAAAAGTTTTTTTTTTTTTTGGAAAAGTCAACTGATCCTTTTTTAAAAAAAAATAAAAAATACGTTGAAGATAAAATATCCAACAAAATATTACCATATTACCATAAAGGTAGAAATCCAGCTATAAGTAGAAATCTTCGCCATTT
>NC_061111.1:200329539-200381431 GCF_002878395.1 Capsicum annuum | reverse complement strand
ATAAAGGACAAAAAGGATAAATCACTTTTCTAAAGGTCATCACACTTTTAATATATTATAGATATAGATAGATAGATTATAGATATAGATGTGTGAAAAACTTTGAAAAATGATTGAACTTTTTACGATTCATTAAAAATCTCGGCAATAGACAAAATCATTTAAATTTAAGTAATCAAATGATATATGTGTGAGGCACGTGCGGTTAAACTAACCAGGTTAAAATATATTTAAAATATAATTTTTCTTTTATAGAATTAAGAGGTGGTTCAAGGATGGGCTAATAAAGCCTTTGTTTTAGCCCCTAAAAAATCTAAGGCCTCAAAATTTTTTAAGTAATAATCTTATGATTTTCTTTTCTTTTTGATAATATTGAATATAGTAAAAAAAAATCATCATTTAATAAAAAAATTTTGAAACTTTGAATTAAAGTCTTATTAACTTGAATCAGTCATTACTATTATAAACAATAATTTTACTATGTGAAATTATATACTAAACTAGAAACAATAATTATAAAAAAAAAATAATGAAATATTGATTTTTTATTTATTATGTATATTTATATTTTTAAGGCCTCATATTAAAATTTGATTTTAGTTTATTGAAGCATTCTTAATGAAATTGTTTCGTCAAGTCAAAAAAATTGTTACTATTGCTTTCAACCAACATACAAATACTTGATCAAAGAAACCGACTTAGAGCCCGTTTGAATAGGATTAAAATCTGATTAAACTAGTTTTTAGTCTCTTTTTTAGTTTTTTAAGGTGTTTGGTAAAATTTAAAAGTACTTAAAAAAACTTAAAAACTGATTAAAAGAATCAAAAAGTGAGAAGTTGGGTACCCCTAACTTTTTGCTTTTTAGATTAAAATTCTTTTAGGTTTGACCAAAACATTTACCTTTTTATCCCTTATATTTTCCTCCAATTCCAACAATATCCTAAACTTGTAACTCTTAAATATATATTGATTTTTTTTCTTTTTTCTTTTTCGCTTCGCTTCATCTCTTTTCTCCAATTTCCTCTTCACTTTTCTTCTTTGTTTTTATCGAATCCATCATTACATCGGAGGTTTGTTCAAAAATTTTATTTTAGAATTAAAAATTATAAATAATTCATCTTATTTATGGTGTTAACAACTTTAAGGACATTTAATTCATTTTAACAACAAAAAAATGTTTAACATCACTTGTTTGCCAAACACATCAACAACTTTTTTTAAGTTTCAACACTTTTATCCAAACACTTATCTATTTCATTTTTTAAGCAGTTATTTTAAATTTTTAATTATTTAAGCTAATTTTTTTTTTTAAATCCTATCCAAACAGGCTCTTAGAGATATTAATGTAAATTTTTAATAATCAATATTTAGTCAAAATAGCTTTCCCACGGTACAGGTAGTACACGGTACCATTATATCCACGTCGGGATAGGCAAAACAAATTTAACCCGCTCAATTTGTTTAAATTTAAATTAGTTATTAATCCGTTTATTTAGCAACCGAACACATTTCAGTCCAATTTAATTTAACCCAATAAAAATAGATTGATATTTGAAAATTTTTGTTAAAATAATTTTAAAAGATTATGTTCTATTTGATATGTTATATATAGTCATAATAGAGAAAAGAATATTTTTATTAGGTAATAAAAAAATTATAAAAGAACAACCAAAGTAATTAAAATTTACCAACATGAATTGTGGTGCAGTGGATGTGGCTGCTCCACTCTTAACCAGAGGTCAAGGGTTCGATCTTGGGTATGGAGAAAACTCTGTCGGGAGTACTGCCACTTTAATGGGCCCTGCAACGCGCAATCCAGATTAGTTAAGGCTCCAATGCGGACACCGAACATCGGATAAAAAAAAATTAAACTTAATAAATATTCTACGGGTTGGGTTAGAACCTATAACCTAATCCGTTTTGATCCAACCTATTTTGGCCCAAACAAATTTGAATCAAATTAGATCTTTAACGGTTAACCGTCCAAATTTAACACAACCTGCCAATTGCCACCCCTACTATTATTTGACTTACCCCTACAGTGATGGCGCAAACTAATAACAAACAATATTTGATGTACCAATATATGCGAGTATATAAGGAAGTTAAACCTACTTTATTTGATGTACCAATATATGCGAGTATATAAGGAAGTTAAACCTACTTTCTTAACTTTGGTTCGATCATAAATTTTTAAGTTATGATTTAAAATTTAAAAATTGAAGTTTTTGAAGTTATATTTAAATATGTATTTTATTTGAAAAAATAAAATTTTGTGAGTGAAAAGTCTCAAAAAGTAAAAACTTGATTTAAGTTAATTAATGAGAACTTGAAAATGAAAATCATATTTTTTAAATTTGGTCAAATTTCATTGTCAAACATATATTTGTCGATAAATTTTTAAAATTAGTTTCGAAATTTATGATCAAACGTAAACTTTTAAGATAAATTTTCAAAATCTGATTCAAAAGATATAATCAAATTTATATTTAAGAAAAACTTTTAAAATCTGATATAAAATTTATTATCAAATGTATATTTGAAAATAAGTTTTCAAAATTTGATTCAAAATTTATGATCAAATATATATTTGAGGAAAAAAATTTAAAATCTGATAAAAAATTTATGGTCAAACACATATTTAAAGATAAATTTTCAAAATCTAATTTAAAATTTAAATTTAAATATACATTTAAAGAAAATCTTTTAAAATCTGATCCAAAATTTATGATCAAATATATATGTGAATATAAAATTTTAAAATCTGATTCAAAATTTATTACCAAATACTAGTGTAATACATACCAAATATTGTATATATTTTCGACGAACCTTTCGCTCCGCCCTTACCAACCAAACATCGATTAGTGACCAAAAATATATTCTATGACCATATCTTGTTATTATTATAAATACCAAAAAGGTAAGTTCCAAATATATTATATATTTAATTTCTACCCAAATATCAATTTGTAAACTTGGAATTCGTCATTATCACACTCTTATAAATAGACAAGTGTTAGAATATTGGACCAAAAATAGACTTATGCGAGGGATGTGTCTTTGAATCTCACTCATTATTCTGTCTTTTTTACTCTTTGGAAAAAAACAAAAAAAGGAAAAAAAAAAAAAGTAAGTGTCCATTATATATACACTTCTCTTTCATCATTAGTCATCAAAATTAAGCTAATAGAAATAGTGGTTTGGTTGATGATATGGACAATTATGTGTATGATTTTTGTTGGGTTTGAAATCGAGAGGCGTCATGCAGAAGTTTAAAGTTTGCAAATCATGAAGATGATAAATTAAATGACAAAAAAAAAAATATAATACTAAAAATATATTATTAATATGATTTGGTCAAACGACCTACATATTAAAAAAATTATATTATTCAAAAACTTAAAACCTATTGGGAAAAAACCCCCCCCTAAACAAGACTCTTTAAATTTAAACGACTACATTGTGGATGTTACTGTGTTATGGTATGAGAAGGGGGCCTTGTATTTATAGAGTTTCAAATCCAAGAAAGAGGTTTGTCAAATATGAAAAAGTTTTATATTTTCTTTCAGAAAAAGTAAAAATAATTATGGTATTACTTTTATTTTCCTTCTAAGAAAAATAAAACTTAAATTTGGTAAGAAAATCAGGACAAAAATCCTAGCAAATCTCCCCTTTTTGGCTTGATTTTCTTGAGTTGATCCGCCTTCTTCATGTCATATGCATAATTTGGTTCTTCACATAATCTTCATTACTGCTGCTTGCCATGATTAAAAATAAGATTTAAAATATTATGGTTAAAAATGGGTTAAAAATAATATTTTTATTTTTATTTTTAAAAAAGCAGCAACATGAATGTTGAAATATGCTTAAAACTTCTTCTCCACACGTAGTTGGACAAGAAAATCTTCATTATCATCAAATTTATTGCAAATTGATTAGAACCACCTTGAACTTGTCTTCAACCTCGTTTCACCAAACCACTAAATCTTTGAACCGTAGGCTCTGATACCACTTGTTGGATTCGAAATTAAGAGGTCGTCATGCGGAGACTTAAAGTTTGCAAATCATGGAGATGATAAATCAGATGAGAAAGAAAAACATAATACTAAAAACATATTATTAATATGGTTTGGTCAAACAACCTACATATTAAAAAAAATAATATTGAAAAACTTAAAACCTATTTGGAGAAAATCTCCCACTAAACAAGATTCTTTAAATTTAAACGACTACATTGTGGATGCTACTGTGCTATAGTATGAGAAGGGGGTCTTCTATTTATACAGTTTCAAAATCTTTCCTCCGAATTTATACAGTTTCAAAACCTTTCCTCTGAGAAAGAGGTTTGTCAAATATGCAAAGATTTATATTTTCTTTCAGGAAAAGTAAAAGTAATTATGGTATTACTTTTATTTTCCTTCTAAGAAAATAAAACTTAAATTTGGGTAAAAAAATCAGGACAAAAATCCTAACAATTTTTGAGTTGAAATGGTTACTATCAAGTATAAATGTTTGGTATTATGAACAAACAAAGTTGGGTGGTGACAAAAAGGTGGTGAGGTTATCATTGCCACCAGGTGATTTTGGTTGGCCTTTCTTTGGTACAATACAGTCCTTTCTCGGAGCTTTCAAGTCCAGTAATCCTGATTCATTCATATCTTCCTTTGTTTTCAGGTTATTTCTCTTTCTTATAGTTCATTCTAGTGTGTTTTCTGACATAACTACATGATTCAGAATTTTTTTTGTCTGAAAATTACATTGTGCGTATAGATAATTCCCTTTATATAACAAAAGTTTTAATGTATAGGTCACGTGTTTGAATTTCAAAATGAGACATTCTAATAATTTTTCTGAAACCCTTGTTAAAATTTCTATCTCAGTTACTGACTTTTCTGGTTGTATATCGTAGATTCGGACGTATAGGAATGTATAAGACATTCATGTTTGGTTTTTCAAGTGTGATTGTTACCACACTAGAAGCTTGTAGGAAAGTCTTAACTGATGATGAAGCATGAGAAGAAACTGACTCTCAGTTACTGCGATCGCGGTCTGAGGGTCGCGATCGTGAAAGTCAGAAATAGTCAAAGTAGTGATCGCGGTGGGCTCACCGTGATCGCGGGAGCCGCGATTGTAATCAATCACTAGTGATCGGGAAGGCGCGGAAAATAGCTCAGGGGTAGATATGTAATTTCTCACAGCTGGTTCCAATTCTCTATAGAGTATAAACCCTTTCACTTTTGGAATATCATTAACTAGAATTCAAGTTTTTGGCTTTGGCAAACCCTACTAAATTGGGCAATATTTTTGTTGTTAATTTTCCAAGGATTTTAGTTGAAATTGAAGTTGGATTTGAGAATATCCTTACTTTGCCTCTTCAATGGAAGCATTGAATGATCATTTTGGTATATTTCTTTATTCAAACTTCATGAGTAGCTAAACATCTATCTTGGAATTATTTTGAAATAGGGTGCAAATATGTGTGGGTTTTGATTATTAGTGTAGATTCTTGGTTAATAATGTTGAGTTTCACTAATACTTGTTTGTTGAGTGGGAATTTGTGGGTGAAAACCCCAAATTCTAAAAATCTCACATCATCCTTGAAAGAGGGATGTAAGTATACCTTTAGATCCTATATCATCCTTAAAAAAGGATATGGGTGACAAGGTATTAGTGAATAATAATTAGATGTTAGCTTATTCCTTTACATTATCTTAGAAATAAGGATGAATTGTGAATTTGTTATGCCTTGGGCATTTTCCTAGAAATAGAAATGCCCAATTGAGGTTTTGGGTGGATTTGTTTTTCATACCAATGAGGTATCTGAAAGGGTCCATGGGTGATATTTTTGGTGTTTGGTTGAAAAACTAGCATCAAAACTCCTAACCTAGCCTACACATATAGTCATTAACTAGAATTTACATTTGATTATCATGAACTCGTGCATTATTTTCCCCTTGAAAAACATAATTCCAAGACTCTTCTCCTATTGAAATTTGATCTACGTTTATTGCTCTTAATTGGTAGTTTGAGTAGATTTTATTAAACAACCTTCCAAACCATACCCTTAATTTTAATTTATATCTTTCATTTTGTTTACATTAAGGGTACTTCCAAACCATACCCTTAATTTTAATTTATATCTTTCATTTTGTTTACATTAAGGGTATATCTTTAGTAGCTTTCAACACCCATAGTATTTGAATACTAATTTCACTCCTCGAGTATTTGAATACATTATATTTGACAACGATCGCCTTGCCCATAAATCATAGAGTAAGCTGAGCGTGATCAAAATGGCTTCGTTGTCGGGGACTTTGTGTATGTCGTTGTTTACATATATTTCATGGATTAGTTTCTTGTTTCATTCTTTTATATGACCAAACTAGGGCCTAGTCTTATCGGGCATCTCAAGTCCGTCCGAGATCGGAGACCACCCCAAATACCCCACCATAACCGCCCCTGTACCCTATGTCGGATGAATTTCAAACATATAACAAGATATAACAAAATCAACTGAAAGACTTTTAAGGAAGTTTACAACCATAACCAATCAAATGTCCAATAGATTATCCAACTAGAATCAACCCTAATACAAAGGTTGACACCAACATCGACACTGCTCTTGCCCATAATAGTCACATAAAGCCTCTAACTAAAATCCAAGAACATCCATTCGGGACATTCCCCCGACCATAGCCAAAATCAAAGTCCAAGAAATAACAAAGAGTATAAAAAAAAAGTTCATAGCATGAAATGGAGTCTTTCGGAGTATGAAAGCTCACCCCTTGAATTTGACACGAATGATTTCCCCGAATTCCAGTCACTGAGCAGGAGGAATAGTATGGCCAGTTCCTACATTGCATGGGGATACAACGTTCAAAGACGATTAGCGGGTGAATGCTAACATGTACTTAGGATAAGGATAAAATAATGCCATTATTTAAAATCAAGGTAAATAATCATATGCAGTCACATACACACATATATATACTATGCCAGGAAAGAAAACCAAGTTTAGCATCCATTTAAAATCTTAACCTGGGTTGTGTAGCTTTACCATCATAAATTCACCCACGGGCTATATGGGTCCAGTGTTACCCCCTGAACGGGCTCCAATATATGTAGCCGCACGAACTGGAGATATCATAGGGACCGAGGATTCCCATGTACCCCCCGCCCTTCATGATACATATATATAAGTATAAACTTTGGAAACTCCCATGTACCCCACAAGCATATGGTCACCAAGACCAATTCTCATGTCGGCAATGGAGTTTGAAGTTGGGAATAGGGTGTTCTTGAAGTTATCTTTCATGAAGGGAGAAATGCGGTTAGGGAAGAAGGGGAAGCTCAGTCCCTGTATATTGGTCCATAGTGATTTTGAGAAGGGTTAGCAATATTGCGTATGATATGGAGTTGCATTCTAGTTTGAGCTCCATTCATTCGGTGTTCCATGTTTCTATGTTGAGGAAGTGTATAGGTGATCCGTCGTAAATTATTCCTGTTAACGATATTGGTATTTTGGATTCCCTATCTCATGAGGAGATCCCGATTGAAATCATAGATCGGCAGGTTCGTCGGTTGCGGACCAAGGATGTGGCCTTGATAAAGTTTTTATGGATAAACCACAAGGTGGAAGAGGCTACATGGGAAGATGAAGAGAACATGAAGTCTAAGTATCCATTCTTATTCCCCTTTCTAAAAATTTATGCTCAAGGTATGTGTTGATTCTTAACCTCTTAGTTTTATGTCTTTGTTAAAGGCAAAAAGATGAATTCCTTGGTGGTTTGTTTTCTGTGTTAAAGGTAAGAATAGATACATTTGGGGATTTAAATCATATTTGTACTGACTGATTCCATAATTTAGGTACGAATAATCTAAGTGGGGGATAATTAAAATACATGGGGTTTGGCCATTGAAAACTTCCCGAGTCTTGAACCTTCTGATCATTATACGACTCACACCTTGACTCGTATGGTATGGGTATGAGTCTAGGACCGTAGTAATTTATTGGTCGAATTGATATTGGCCATGTTTTGACCTAGATACGAGTATACTCCTTATGAGTCGTATGTTCAGGATACGAGAAGTATAGTGTCCAATCATGGGTTGTCTAATGTTTAGCCTAGATGTTCTGCTTAGGGTACGACTTGAGGGATACTAGTCGTATGGTGATGATATGAGTTGGGCAAGGGAGTCGTATGTTGGACAGAATATGGTGTCCAATTATTTGATCAAGTGATGATTTGAGGCTACCACTCGTATGATGTGGTTACGAGTTGAGGGTTCCAATCGTACCCACCTACAGAAATTTTTATAGTTTAAGTTGGGGGTATTCTGGACATTTTCACTCTTAACTCCTTTTGACCTCACGACATAAAACACCTTTTGGGATCTCATTAACCCCCTATTCTCAATCAAATACTTTTAAAATCTCTCTCAACATCTAGACTCAAGAAGAGGCTAGGGTTTCTTTAACATAATCAATTAAGGCTCCTAAGGATGGTTTCTCTCCACTTTCCTTGGTGTCTAAGGCATGTTACTCCTTCTTCATTGTTAGTTCAACTAAAAACATATTTTAATGAATATTTTTCATAGCAATATCGTGGTATTATTTGGGTTTTGAAATATATGTTGGGGGTTTTGGTTGTTTGTGGTTTGATAATACTTTCACATACTTTACTTATGGTTTTCATATTATATTTATGGTTTTGACATGTGATTTCATGGTGGTTAATTGATACTTGATTTTGGAAATTACATGTCCTCAACATGTTTGTTAAAATGTCAAAGAAAGTAATTTTGTCACATAGTTTGACTAATCTCGACACGTTGCATTGCATAAATGGTAATGGAATCTAAATTGGTATGGATGACTTTAAATGGCTTGGAAAGGTCTTGATGGCCATGGTTTTGGTTTAATTGGAAATCTTGTGAGGTAGAGAATCCCCTAAGTATTGGCTAGGACATTGCTTGCAAGTTATAGTCGGTATGACGATACCACTTTATAATGCCTTGGTAATGGATTCATTGAATTGGTAGTTTGGTTATGTGCTGAATGTTTTAATTGAGCAATAATAGCGGGTTGCGATAGCTAACCATGAAGGTGTGAGTCCGACAAACGGACACTAAAAACTCATGATTGCCGACATGAGGGTTGGTCTTGGTGACCATATGCATGCGGGGTACACGGGAATTCCTGAAGTCTATACTTGTATATATGTATCATGGAGGGCGAAGGGTACATAGGAATCCTCTGCCCCTATGATATCTCTGATTTGTGCGACTACACATACTGGGGCCCATTCAGGGGTAACACTAGACCCATATAGCTCGTGGGTGGATTTATGATGGTAAAGCTACACAACTCGGGTTAAGATTTTAAATGCATGCTAAACCCAGATCCCTTTCCCTGCATGGTATATATATGTATGTATGTGACTGCATATGGTTATTTACTTTGGTTTTAAATAATGACATTATTTTATCCTTATCCTGAGTACATGCTAGTGTTCACCTACTAACCGTCTTCAGTCTTTGTATCCCCACACGATGTAAGAACCGACCATACTACTTCTCATGCTCAGTGATTTGGATTCGGGGACATCATTCGTGTCATACTGAAGTGGTGAACTTTCATACTCTGAAAGACTCCATTTTATGCTATGGACTTCTTTTTATACTTTTTGTTATTTCTTGAACTTTGATTTTAGCTATGGTCGGGGGCATGTCCCGACCGGATGTTCTTGAACTTTGGTTAGAGGCTTTGTGTGACTACTATAGGAATGGACAAGTGTCGGTATTGGTGTTAACCTTGGCATTGGTATTGATATTGGGGTTGACACCAGTTGGATAATTGATTGGACATTTGATTGGTTATGGTTATAAACTTTCTTAAAAGTCTTTCAATTGATTTTGTTATATCTTATTATATGTTCAGAATTTATCCGACATGGGGTACAAGGCGGTTATGGTAGGGTGTTGGGGTAGTCTCTGGTCCCAGTCGGACTTGAGATGCCCGACACGACTAAGCCCTGATTTGGGTCATTTCAAAGAATGAAACAAGCAACTAGTTCATGAAATATGATTTAAACGGCGACATATACAAAATCCCCCACAACGACGTCATTTTGATCACGCTTAGCTTCATGATTTATGGGCAAGGCGATCGTTGTCAAATATAATAACCCAACTGAGTTAGGATCGAATCTTCGCTGAGTGAAATTAGTTTTCAAATACTATGGGTGTTGAAAGCTACTAAAGATATACCCGTAATGTAAACGAAATAAAAGACATAAATTAAAATTGGGGTTATGATTTGGAAGGTTGTTTAATAAAATCTACTCAAACTACCAATTAAGAGCAACAAACGTAGATAAGATTCTAATAGGAGAAGAGTCTTGGGATTATGTTTTCCAAGGGAAAAAGAATGCATGGGTTCATGATAATCAAATGCAAATTCTAGTTAATGACTATATGGGTAGGCTAGGTTAGGGATTTTGATGCTAGTTTTTCAATCAAACACCAAGAATATCATCCATGGACCCTTTCAGATACCTCGTGGGTATGACAAATAAATCTACCCAAAACCTCAATTGGGCAATCCTATATCTAGGAAAATGCCCAAGACATAGCAAATTCACAATTCATCCTTATTTCTAAGACAATGTAAAGGAATAAGCTAACATCTAACTATTGTTCACTAATACCTTGTCACCCATATCCCTTTTTTAAGGATGATGTAGGATCTAAAGGTATACTCATATCCCTCTTTCAATTATGATGGGAGATTTTGGGAATTTGGAGTTTTCACCCACAAATTCCCACTCAAGAAACAAGTAGTAGTGAAACCCAATATTATTAACCAAGAATCTACACTAATAATCAAAACCCACACATATTTGCAACCTATTCCAAAATAGCCCCAAGATAGATGTGTAGCTACTCATGAAGTTTGAATAAAGAAATATACCAAAATGATCATTCAGTGCTTCCATTGAAGATGCAAAGTTAGTATATTCTCAAATCCAACTTCAATTTCAACTAAAATTCTTGGAAAATTAACAATAAAAATCTTGCCAATTTAATAGGGTTTTACAAAGCCAAAAACTTGAATTCTAGTTGATGATATCCGAAAAGTGAAAGGGTTTTTGCTCTATAGAGAATTGGAACCAGCTGTGAAAAATTACATATCTACCCCTGGGCTATTTTTCGCGCCTTAGCGATCGCCAGCAATTGATTACGATCGCGGCTCCCACGATCTCGGTGAGCCCATCACGATCGCCACTTTGACTATTTCTGATTGATCGCGATCACGATCCTCAAACCGCGATCACAGTAACTGGGGGCCAGTTCCTGCTCATGCTTTTTCATCTTTTGCACTAACAAAAACTGTCTTATTTTACAGTTTATACTATACCTAAAGGATGGAAAGTTTTGTTGTGGTTTAGGTCTATTCATTTAGATCCTGAAATCTATAAGGATTCACTGGAGTTTAATCCTTCTATATGGGATATAAGTTTAACAAATCTTCTGCTTTATCTCAATTTCTCCACCATCCCTTGATATAAACTTAATCTGCAGCGGATGTTTACACTAGTCAATGAAAAGATGATAGTGTCTTTACACACACTTTTATCACGTATACATTTGGTAAATTATAAATTTCTTATCTCACTTTTTGGTGCAAATATTGAGTGTAGATAAATCTTTTACCTTTTGGAAGAGGAAGCAGACCTTCTAACTGATATTTACCTCCAAAATGCTTGGAGATACACATACAAGGTTTACTTGTTACTAATATAGTCTAGCCTCTCTTCTTCTTTAGATCCCTTGTTTCACTTCGATAGTAGTAATGATCGTGTCAATGCAGAGGAAATGAATACATTTACATACTATTAAATCTTATAAGTGAACTAGATAAAACGGAATCTTATTGTGCCCAATCTTTTTTCTTTTTTTTTTCTTTCATTAAATCAAATTTTGATCATTTATATATTTTTTTTGATTGATTGCTGATTTTTTTACTATTTGTTTTGCAGGCATGAAAGGATAATCCTTCTTGCCCGTTGTTGTATTTGCCTCATTGTAGGCCCAAAGATAACTGCTTGGGAAAAAGTAAAAGGAGTCTCATCAACTACTAGTGCATAGAGCCCAAAAAGAAGAAAATCATAGCTTTCTTCTTCTTTAATTTGTATTTTTTGCTAAATATGAAAAATTTCAGGAGCAAGGCAAGTGCTTGGAAATAGTTAGGAACAAAATGAAATTGAAATCCAAAAAAATTCAATCATTTTTTGTTTTCCTCCGTATTTCTTGGTCGATAGAATTTTATTATACATTTTAGCAGAAAATCATATAAGTAGTGTACATGATCTTCCATTTTTATTAATAATTAACTAATGCAAAAAAAGTTGGTTAATTCTTTTTTTTTTTTTGTAACAGATTGTAAAATATTATCAGAACAAACATAACTTTACAAACTAAAGAGCATTCAATCTTAAGACATCGAGTCATCAGGATAAAACCTCAAAGGAACCCCTAACTACAGAGTTCATCGAATAACCATCTACACTATCTAATCACAATTTGAATTTGCCTAAAAGCAATATTTGTATCCACAGTATGATTCGTAAAAATTCTACCATTCCTTGTTAGTCATATCTGATAAACCATAGCACCATAATCAGCCATCGCAACTTCTTTATGAAAGTTCTTCCAATGCTTTCGTTTGATTAGCTTCACAAAGTCCTCGACCAGCCACACTCAGCAAAAAGGTGTCTTGAATGCTTCGACCTATGTACTTCACAGAGCAAATATTTATCATCCCCATATTCAGTGCTAGTCCCTGCATTTTAGTTTTAGTTAGCAATTTACTTTGAACAACAAGCCACAACATTATTCTGTACTTAGGCAGCAAAAACTTATGTCACACCAAGTCTGCAATGTTCCATTTAGCTTTTGTTCTAACATGGCATGATAACTCTTTGACACTGAATAGAGACCTGCGCTATTGAGTCAATAAATGTTATGTTGGTACCAGGTTATCATTTTAAGTTTTAGGAGGTTGATTGGTTAAATTTGTTGGACCTGTTCTCCTGCTTATATATTGCTTTTCATAGATAAAAAAAAATAATTAAAAAATCATGAATCTTTAGTGAGAACATTTCCTATTAAATCTAAATCACATATCATACAGAAACATATAGAAAAAAGTATTACCTCATGTTATATATGGCATCTTATTGAGTACTGAACTGCTGAAATGATGATTTTTCTTGCTTATTATAAAGCACTCCAGGTAAATACTCCTATCTTTTGTCACATTCTCAAAATTGTTACCTAAATGGTAAATGTTTGAGCGTAAAAATCATTTCTAATTCATTGAGAGATGCTTTATATATATAATTTTTACGAGTGAGTTAAAAGGCATCTAAAAATTTCAGGCGCATAAAAGTCCTGTGGCAATATTTCAATTGATCGTGAATGACAAAAAGGCGAAAAGGAGAAAAAAAGAGTGTCGGAGGTTAAGAAACACATGATGATGTTTTATCAGAAGTTTTTTTTTGGAATGCTAATGCACCCTGGGTGTGCATATACCCAAATTCATGGCTAACGCATCCATTGTGGGTGTTTTTTCATGTTACCACATTAAAAGTATTTTTTGTTTCTTGAGCGAACATATTTTAATTTCGAAAAACAAAGCAAGAGGCTATGGTGAAAAATAGGGCATCTAACCAAATGGGTTTGACACTAAAAGAAAAACACGACCAAAAGTGTTTGACACTTAAAAAAAAAAACAGGAACCAAAAGGGTTGACACTAAAAAAAATAAGGTTATCTGACAAAAGGATTTGAAACTAAATGAAATTACGCAAATGACCTACCTCTCAAAAATAAATTATTTGTTACTTCTCAGCATTCTTGAAATACTAGTTACTTTCTTCCGGGAAGCGAAGGAAGATGTTATTATCCAAGGCCAGTTATAATAACATTTTCTCATTTGTTTTTTTTCTCAGTAAAAGTCAAGTTGCAGAGGTGCGTGGGTGGTGAAGAAGAAAGTTTTTTTTTAATTTATATTATATATATATATATATTACATTATTAAAATTATATTTAATTTTTTTTGAAAAAAAAAAAATTGCGTGGCTCCGACGTGGCAGTGAATGACGCTGATGTGTGGGCGTGTGTAATGCACTCTTCGTTGTGAGAGTGATATTATATCTTTAGGGTGGTATTTAATTCACGCAAAAATTATTTAGGGGTAAATAATTAATATCTTTAGGGTGGTATTTAATTCACGCAAAAGTTATTTAGGGATAAATAATTACCTATAAAGTTAAAGTGATAAAGTAAGTTGAGATGACAAGTTCAGGAGTAAAATGTTAGGAGTAAAATGTTGATTTTTCTCATATTTTTCTTATATGCATATATTTAAGGCCCAAACAACTTGATCAGGATTTGTTTATTATAAAGCACTCTTTGTCCTTTGTCACATTCTCAAAATTATCACCTAAATGGTAAATATTTGGGCGTAAAAATCATCTCTAATTCGTTGAAAGATGTTTTACATATACAATTTTTACGAGTAAGTTAAAAGACGTGTATAAATTTTAGGAACGTTTATGGCAATCTTTCAATTGATTGTGGATGACAAAAAGGCGAAAAGAAAAAATAGAGTGTCAGAAGTTAAGAAACACCTAAGGAATATTTTACTAGAAGTTTTTTTTATGAAATGTTAACACACCCATAGTGGATGTGCATATATCCAAATTCATGGCCAACACATTCATGGTGGGTGTTCTTTCATGATACCACATTGTGGTATTTTACTAGAATCTGGAGATGAGAATGAAAGGAAATTGAATGATGAGGAGATTGTTGATGTTTTGATAATATATCTGGTTATGAATCTTCTGGTCATATAAATATTTGGGCTATTTATTTTCTGTAAAAACATATGAAATATATCAAAAGAGCTAAGGTAGTCAAACTTAATATTTTTGAAACATATATTTTCAATCTTCACTTTGAAAGTTTTTTTGGTTGTTAAGCGAACATATTTTAATTTCAAAAAATAGAGCAAGAGGCTATTGTGAAAAACAGGGCATAAAGAGTTTGACACTAAAAAAAACAGGACATCTGATCAAAATGGTTTGACACTAATAAAAAAAAAGGGCTATCTGATCAAAAGTGTTAAGACACTAAAAAAAAAAAAAAAAAAGGCTATCTGACCAAAAGAAATTAACACTATAAAAAATTAAGCAAAATTAACACTATAAAAAATTAGGCAAATTAACTACCTCTCAAAGGTAAGTTATTTGTTAATTTAAAATTACTTTTTTTGTTGTTGTATATTAATTATTTTTTGTGTAGTATTTTTAAAATACACATAACATTTAAGTTCACATATTGATACGATTATTAATAATAGAAAGAATTAATTCTGGAGAATAAAATGTTAGACATTTATTTGCAAGACATTAACTTGGATGTTATTGTTAAAATTTTATTTATTAGTATGAAGTTTGAATTGTTTAATTCAAAGGTTTAAGATATTTCTAATAAAAATTAGATAACTTTTCCTTTCTTTATTTTTTCATTTTTTTAGACGTATTTCACGATTTTCATTATTATTCAAGTGAGTTGTAATAAAAAAAATCACTATTAAAATTTTTTACGCCTCAAAATTTTGAGGATCAAAAGCAAATATTTTATTAGTCTTATCCTTGAGTCATCCTATTAACATCAATTCAACAAATTAATTTGTATTTCCACAGAGGTGCTATTTAGCACCAGTTAAGGAAGTTCATCAAATTAGTAATTGACTGTATAGTTGGGTTCAGGACACATTGAGTAGAGGTAATGAAGTTTTCAAGCAAACTAGTCTTTGTCATTCAAGTGCATTACCATTTACCAAATATTGCCAGACAAGGCATGTAGGGTCAAAAACTTAAGAGGACAAGGCATTTCTCCCTCACCAAGTTTCAAATTGCCAGTCCACACTGCTAAAAAAGAGAGGTCAAAAACATATATGAGGGATCCCACTAACTCAGAGAGCATCAAATTATAAACTCTCGAACGCAAAACAACACAGTATAAATTACTTATAACCACATTTTAAATTTCTATTATCGCTTAAAATCTCATCTAACTAAACTAATTACAAAAATCTTTTTTAGTCAAAATAATTGTCTCTTTTCTGATATATCTAAAAAATCCATCCACATCCCCTTATTGTGCTGCAAATTAAGCCCAAAAATCAGGAAATATATCCTACGATTTTCTCAACTCACTCAATTTGAATTTCCACCATGTTCTCATCTTCATCTTCTACTTCAACATTCAAATTACAACTTCCATTAACTTTCTTTTGAATTTTCACCATGTTCTCATCTACTATTCAATTAGATCTAACAATTTCATCTTTCCACCATTAACTTTCTTTTTAATTTCCACCATTTCATTATGATATGAGCGACATTGATTTTCGTGAAAATAGATTGAAATATCAAAACTTTCTCGACAAAATGACTATGATATTGAAGCAAAACTTTTAATTGCTTTTATTACAATTTCTATAAATTAACTTTCGTCCATCCGTTGGACTATTATGCATCAAAAGATATTTTACTCTTCAGCAATGTATCATATAAGCTAATTGTAGTTTTATATCTTAATGTAAATTATATAATGTATCCAGTATAATGTAAACTTAATTATAGTGATGTATCTCAACCAAAATAATTTAATGTATCAGAAACTTAAATTAACAATACACTAGTAGATATAATATTATTGTATTTGCATATAAAGTAATGTATCATAAGATATTTAACTTTTAATACAATATATCAGATAATTTTTATACATACAAAGTATTAAGCAAAAAATATAATAATGTATCAGTAACATACTTTACTAAATGTAATGTGTCATGAATTATAGTGTATCATGAACTCAATGTTATTAAATGAGATATTTGTTATCATAATTCAATATGTCATAAATTTTTACATAATAGAAAAACTTATAATATTTGTTATGATAAGTTATTAAATGACGTATATTAGGTAATTTAAACAAAGATTTCTTTAATTAAGCGCATTAATTACTTAACTGTAGGCTTAATTATCGTTTCTTTCCGTTTTTAACCATAATTAAAGATTTATTAATGTATCATAAACTAATATATCATAACGTTAACGAATGTATCATATCTGAAATTTTATGTAATTATTATAAAAGTGGGGAGAGAGAGTAATTAAATTATAACGTGTTGAGATTTATATTGTTTACCCATAACAAAAATGAAATTATAGCACGAAAGAGCTGCAATTTAGCATCATCATATATAGGGTCAATAACAAGGAACGAATACATTATCACAATTTGTCATATTAGCTCCATAAATATTACTACGTGTTGATTAATCTTCTCTTCAGATATTATATATTCACTTAAAAGTGTCGTCTAGTGATCAATCAAGGTGGTTGAGAATCATGAAGTCTTAAGTTTAAATTTTGGTAGAGATAAAAAGTACTAGATGATTTTTTACCATTTGTTTAGTGTTGATAGACAGAGTTAAGTTATTGATGGAAGGTTGCATGTATCTGTGAATTAGTCAGGTGCAAATAAGTTGCCCCAACGCCACATTCAAATAATGCACATTTGTTACAATAGTTGGTGCACAAGAGACACACATGCAACGTACATACCGACAGACTAGTATTTTTGAAAAATTGAAGCAACTTAAGGTGTCAATCTACAACACTTCATCGTTGTCGATTGCATAGTCAAAGATAGATTGCTTGAAGATAATACAAAGTAAACATCAATTTATATACAAGAAGTAAAGCGTTAGAAACTGTATAAACTCACATTCAAGTGTGAATTACGAACAATTATGAACGATTTTTCTTAAAACATCTCTTAGATATGAACGATTTAGTTATGTCAATAATCAGACAAATAGATTTTCTTACATAAAAAGGTCTTATAAATTTGAATATCTAGTCTAATAAAAATATTATATTTGATATAACGAGAAGTGGTCATTGTTTTAAGAAAAAATTATGGAGTAATGATAAATACTCTTTCATCCTTAGTCATATAAATCGAATTTAAGTCTTGATATAAAAAATTTTGTGACAAAGAACCACTATCTCTGAACTACATTTTTTTAAGCACGAGTTAGTTCAATTTCAAAATAAGTACCGAATGTTGATGAAGAATTTAAAAAAAAAAAAAAAAAAAAAAGAGGACTAAAAAATTATAAGTATTTGGTATGGAGGAAAATACTTTTCGAAATTTTTTTTTTTTCTTTTTATGTTTGGTTAGATAAGATTTTTGAAGAACATTTTCTATAAAAATAAGTTTGTCAAAAATGATGAAAATAACTTTCTTACTAAAATTAGAAAAAATAAGTTTTATAAGTCACATTTTATAAAAAAAAGGGCAAAATAATAGTCCGGTGTACTAAAACTTTCGCTATAATAGGATTCGAAGGAAGGACCCCACCACAAGAATGTATTATACGTAATCTTACCTTACATTTCTGTCAGAGGCTATTTTTAATGCCCGAACCTGTGATCACATGATAATAATTTTATCAGTTACTCCTTTACTCCTCTATATGAATCACATTTTATGTTTACTGTATCTTTCTTCCCCACCTAAGCCCTAGCCTTGACCATCCCACGCAAAACCCCATACTCCACCCTCCCTTTTATTTCTATAATTTTTTTTTAAATTACATATAAAATTTCTTGATATAATTTTTGTTGGACTTATTTATCAAATATTAAAAATAAATAAGAAATTAATTTATTTTTCAAGAATTTTTCATATAAAATATTTTTCATCATATCAAAGACACCTTAAATCTGATAGTTTCGTTGGTAAAATATTAACCTAACACCGTAACATTTTTTTTTTTTTTTAAATAAAAATTTAAGGGTAGAGGAAGGGGAATGGGTGAGGGGATTACAATGTGGGGAATCGAACTCTCACCAACAAGATGAAAATTCAGGTAACTAACTAACTAAACTACTAAGATTCCCTAACACCATAACATTTGAAGCAATAGGGTGAAAATCATTTCCCCCCTCAAGTTTACTTTAAAAATCAAACTCCCCCTCTACTTTGAATAATAAGTATTCTCCCCCTTTTTACCTTGACAATATCTATTTTAATCTTGTCATTAGCAATATTTTCTTATAGTATACATTATTTATTTTAGTCAAGTATTTATATATTTTTATTTAAATTTTTTAGTTTAACCTTTTTAATGAACTTGTCACAAAAGTTAATGTTATTTTTTATGAATGTTATTTTATTGAAATAACGCATAAGTATTTTCATCTCCCCCAAAAGAAGTACAAAAATATTCTAATACTTGACTGCCAGATCAGCAAAAAATGAGTTTAGGTGGTAATAGGTCCCCCTTAAAGTTTAAGTGTGTCATAACAACTTCACATATAATTTAGGGGTATCTTGTACCTTATCTCTTATTTTACATACATTAAGTGTGTGTGTAACATACATACATACATACATACATACATACATTCATACATATATATATATAGATAGATAGAGAGAGAGAGAGATGTGCACATGAGTTTCGATATACTCCCTAGTTTCTTTTTTATTTGTCACTTTTCGTTTTTTCAGGTCAACCTATATAAATTTTGACAAATATTTTAAGATATATTTTTTTCATTTTATTAATATGAAGAAGGATTGCAACTTATAGCATTTTTCATATATTTTCTGATCATCTAAATTTTAAATTTAAATATTAAATTATACATCTTAAAATGTTAGTCAAAGTTCATACAGGTTGATCTCAAAAAGAAAAATTAAGAGAGAAATTTAATTTTTAAAGTAAAACGGAGGAGGAGAAATGATTTTCACCCGAAACAATATCTAGGGAAATTAATTTTTATTCGATTTCCGCATGAATGTTTGAAAAATCAACAGAGTGACAGCAATTTTTCAAAAAGGGGAAAAAGGTGTTCCACGTGAAGGCATCCCAGGACTTATGTTAGCTGAAAAGTATTTGTCGTCCTTGATACCTTCAAAATATAATACTGCAAGGGTCTCTGGGTTTGGAAAAAATTATTTTGAGATAAATAAATTTATAATTAATTATTTTATTATATATTTAAAATAATTTATTTTATTATTATAACATAAATAATGGATTAATAATCTCAACACTAAATAATATCTTAAACTAAGAAAAATAAAATAATTATATATTTTTATCTGAAAATTATTATATTTGAGACCTCACAACAATCGATTCATAATGGAATGGTATTCTTGTTTTCTAGCGTACGTGGGGTCGTTGAGTATTCAGTACTGTGGTTTAAATTTATACTTTAGGAAGGATGGTTTGGTTGGAAAATAATTATATCAAAATAATTAATATTGAGAGGAGTTATTTTGAGATTATTTGAGATAACTTATTTTATTTTGTATATGAGATAAGTTATTTCATCATTAAAGAGAAAATAATGGGATAAATTATTTTGGATTGGATTAATCCCTCCAACTAAATAAGGAATTAAGTGATCTTTTATTTTATCCTAAAATAATTTATTCCTTAAATTTTTTATACCTCAAACCAAATGACAAGATCTCCCTCAATTTTGATTTACCTTGTTGGCTTGTTCAATAATCAATTACTTCTTTCTTTCATAATTTTAAATTTTATTTTTTCATAACATTTTTAATATCATAAAATTAATCAATACTGATAAGTTTACACATTTTTAATGTTAGATCATAAAATTAAAAACTCTTCTATTATTTTTTTTACAAAAAAATTATAAAATTAAAACAAGAAAGTACTACTCCCTCCGTTTCAGAATAAGTGAATTGTTGGGGTATTTATTGGTGTTTCAAAATAAGTGAATCATTAATTTTTTTTTTCAAATTTACCTTTGACAACCAATTAACTTTTGAAAAGGTATTACAAGGTCAACTTTTTCTTTTTGGGGTAAAAATGAAAAGTTGTGTTAAATTTATGTCTTTAGTGCTTTTTCCTTAATTTTTGTGTCAAAATTCAACAATTCATTTGTTATAAAACGAAGGGAGTATCATACTATTTATATACACAATTTAAATTATTAGAGTCAAATAATTTAATTTTGATCGTAAATTTAGATATAAGGTTTTTTAAATAAAAAATTATATATTTGCTAACTACATAAAAATAATATAAAATTATAATATTAATAATTAAAAATATTATATAAATTAAAAAAATATCAGAGAGTACCAAGGTATCTTTATTTTTGGCCTCTTAGGTCAGATAAGCTTAATTTCTTGCACCTACCATCAGCAAACCCCTTATTCCTTTTCCTCCTCTTCTTCTTTGTTCTGAAGTAATCAAGAAACATCCATTTTTCAACCAAAAACGCCATGGATCTTTCACCAGAACAGCTCCAAAACTTAAGCTTACCATCAATTATCAAAGAATCAATTTCCATACCAAAAAGATCTGCACAAACTTTCTACAGAATCACTCTTAGCTTAATCTTGCCACTCTCTTTTGCAATCTTGGCTCATTCTTTCATCACCCATCCAATTATCAAACAACTTCATGAAAACCCAAGTGCTTCTCATGCTTCTCAATGGACTAAACTCCTTTTCTACCAGTTTTGTTACTTGGTTTTCCTCTTGGCCTTTTCTCTTCTATCAACTGCTGCTGTTGTTTTCACTGTGGCATCTCTTTACACTTCAAAACAAGTATCTTTTTCATCAATCATCACTGCTATGCCTAGTATCTTGAGGAGGTTGTTTGTGACTTTCATTTGGGTTTTTGTGTCTATGTTTGTTTATAATGCTGTCTTGTCTTTTTTTGTTGTACTTATGTTGATTGTCTTTGAGAGCAAGAACAGTGTTGCTCTGTTCTTGGTCTCTGTTTTTGTCCTGTCTGTTTTCTTCCTTGTTGTTCATGTGTACTTAAGTGCTTTATGGCATCTTGCTAGTGTGATTACTGTTCTTGAGCCAATTCAAGGGCTGAAAGCTTTGAAGAAAAGTTATGAGTTGTTGAAGGGGAAGTTGAGGATTGCTGCTGTGTTGGTTTTAGGGTACTTGGTGATTTTTGGTGTGGTTAGTAGTGCTTTTGGTTCAATTGTGGTAGATGGGGGTGCTACTACCAAGGGCCATGAAGGGTATGGTGTTTTTGCTAGGATTGTTATTGGAGGGGTGTTGATTGGTGTGCTTGTGGTTGTGATTTTGGTGGGGCTATTGGTGCAAAGCTTGTTTTACTATGTGTGCAAGAGTTACCATAATGAGAGGATTGATAAGAGTGCTTTGTATAATCACCTTGGTGGTTATTTGGGTGAGTATTATGAACCTCTTAAAGGGAACATGCAAATTGATGATAGCTTGGAAGTGGAAATGAAAGGCGGAGATGTTTGAGCCTTGAGCTTTTGATGATGGTGTTGAGATACAGTACAATTAATAAATCTCAACCCTTCATTTTTGTTTTTATCTTTAATTTTAAATCATATGTGTTTGAAATGAAATTCGATGCAAATGATGATTAATTACTATCGGTCGGTGTGTGTGACTTAAATTGCGGAGAGATTTTGTATCTTCTTTCCTTTCAAGGCGATAGCTATCCTGCCAGATTTACATTAGGTATGTTACTATTGTCCTTTCATCTTGAGTTTGTTCATTAATTATGTTATGCATAACTACAAAGTCTACAACACTTTTCTACTTTAATGAAATATTTGTGTGTGAAAAACTAACTAGGAGGTTGCAACATAAGATTTTTTCTTCCCTCACTTTTCTACTTTAATTAAAATATTTGTGTGTTAAAAACTAACTAGGAGGTTGCAACATAAGATTCTTTCTTCCCTTAATCTTGATTTGCATTGAATGTTTATTTTGCTGAACATGAATCAAAATTAGAATGCTAATATAAAATATTATTGCTGCTTCGTGTCGGCAATTACTCTTTGACAGAAAAAAAAAAAAAGGGGCATAATGAAATGTCTAAAGTATTTTGTTACACAAAGTGGCAATGTAAATATGTAACACGTCTGCAAAGCCCATAAATGCATGGTCCTACCAAATGTCACATTTGGTAGACTGCTGATGTATTTTTGGAAGTTTCTATAGAATACAATGAGTTCTGAATGGTGTTCTAACAGTTAAATACCACGCAAGTTTGGAATTCTCCTACTAATTCATTTATAATTGCTGGCTAAGATTAGATTTTTAGTTTTACACACACACATCCAAATGCAAACAAAATAACAAATGCTGTTGTGGGTGGACTATAAATGCTTCTGATTTTGTGGTTCATGCTCACAGCCTGTCTATATATTTTATTTTCTCCGGATCCTACATGTGGGATTCTACTGTGGGTATGTTGTTGCTCACAACTCATGTATATGTAGGGGCGGAGTGGAGCTTTGCTAATGAATTCGACTGAAATCAAATTACTTTAGGCTTTAGATTAAACTTCATATTTGTACTTGTACTTTACTTAATATGTATAAAAAAATTATTAAAATCTTATAACCTGTGTTTTACTTCTCTTATATTATGACGTGTATTTACTCAATCGCTAATTATCTGTTATGGTATGGTAAGATTTTATCGAGGATAGTGTCAAGAATGGATTTTGGGCTTACTCAATCTCAAAAGCTAGTTCATGAGGGGAGGATTATCCAACTCCGTACAAGGAGATCAATTAGCCATTCTTTTTTCGACTCAAAAAAGTTGTTTTCAAAAAATGAAGTTTGAAAGTAATATAGTAAGTAGAAATTATGATAAAATACTACTACTATTACAAAAAGAAAAAAAGTACTAACTATACAAATATTAAAGATAATCAAAACAAAAGAAATGACTTGGGTAATAAAAACGAAGGCGGCATATATGACTATTGACGATTCATGTCATCACGTTGTTAAAGTCAAATTTTCTAACCCCATTGCCTCCTTCCTAATATGAAAGGAGTAACAAAATTATTCCAACTGCTAGCAATTATTTTAGGACTGTGGGAGTACTGGTCCTCCCTATCCTTTTCTTTCTCTACCAGCTGTCAATTTATATTTAAAATTAATGTGATAAAGTGTGTTCACTATAAAATATTGCATATTTTTTTTTCCTTACTTTGATATAAACATCATAGTAATTAAGTGTTTCCTTAATCGTTGTTCTAAAGATATTTTGTACCTCATCGTAAGTACATTCCCATTTTTTCTTTGAAATAAATTGTGAAAACGACGACTCTTATCATTTTTTACCCTTTATCTTATTCTCAATTATTCTTATCAGTGCATGTGGTTATTGAATACACTTCTAAATATAGCCCATTAATATTGCCAGACTTCTGTTGGAGTCCCACAACGCTTATGGCATGGGAACATAATCTTTCAATTCGTTGTTCACGTTTTAGATGTCCAATTCTGAGTATATGGAGAGTTAGCTCCATCCAAAAATTAGCTCAACTTAAAAATTAGCCTAAGCAAAAATTAACTCAAAACGGGAGAATTGTACCATACCATATATAGAGAGAGCGACTATCTTCACATTAACCACCAAGATTTCATCATTCATCAATTTCTCTTAGGGATTTTACATTGGAGTCATGTACTTATCACAGTAAAAATGACAAGATATTGAGGATTAGAAAGAAGTGGCCACAAAAATTACATAGTACTTTGATATAGTACTTTGATTCTCTCTTTTTCTATGTTCTGTCTCTCTCCAACAATTTTTTTTTTTATTTTTGGTAGGCCTCTCCAACAATTATAATCTCACTTTCCATTTGAAAAGTTTAGTCACAATAATGTTCGACAGTGACCTACATTTTTAATTTTAAACGTGACTTTCTAACACTACATATCTAGAACTTGGAACCAAAATAAAAAAAAAATAATTAAAACAGTTCACCTATTTAATAAGTTACCAAAATAGGTTAAACGTAATAAATTATTAAGTTTTTTAATTTTTTTTTAACGATCAACTAACGGAATTGACTTTTTGTAAAACATAATAAATTATTACGTTTTCCACAAAAAAATAAAAAACAAAACATCAATGTGCTGACGCATCAATCTTATGTCAAATTATGTAGTTTGTAATAATTTATTATGTTTAACAAACACTGTTTATAAAACGTAATAATTTATTACAAACTACAAATAATATTTGTAAGTTGTAATAAATAGTATTACAAATTACATCTACCCCATCACATCACCTATACTTTATAGTTATGTTAGTTATCGATTTTTAGCCACTAACGATGTCATTTTCGATTTAGTTGATAAGAAATCGATAAGTAACTAACATCAAAAGAAACTGAGTCTTAATTGCAACCAAAATCCAATCCTACTTATATATTTATATATAGAGAGAGGGTGTAAATAATAATTTCGTATAATCTTAATCGTTTATCGATTTACCCAATAACCCAATAAAAAAATTAAAATCAAATCAATAACCCAATAATTTTTTTATAAAATTATTAAAAAATCGTTAACCCAATAAAGGTAAATCAATAACATTTTTATCGGTTCGATTTTTATATACCCATAACTTAAATTGCAATTCTTACTCCATTAATTATAATAAAAAAACGTATTTGTCCATGTAAGTCTCCTCAAAATCTTATGCGAAACACTAATCAGAAACTAATATGAAACATTAATAAAAAAAATTAATTTCATATTTTTAACACAAAAAAAATAAAAAAATTAAGTAAAAGAATTAAGTTAGGTGGGGTCAGAGGTTACATTTAAAGTTCACGTTTAAATAAGGGGCAGGGGCGGATAGATGGGATAGGGGTGGGGTGGGAGGATTTTACGTGGGGTGGAGTGGGGTTATTACATTTAAAAGTGGGGAGGGTGGGGAAAATTTTATCGTGGGAGAGGCTCACCACATCATACTTGTCGAAGGACATTTTTTTAATGAAAAAAAGCTGTGGGCCCCACATTTTTTAATTATTAACCAATTTTATATTCATATCCATCCTACACACCTAGCCCCCCAAACCCTCCAACCCCATCCCTAGTCGTTCTCTTTCCTTCCTTTTTCTTTACTCCTTCTTTGTTCTTCACTATGTCCCATTATTTAACAAACATATTTTTTGTGTAATTTCTATGAAAATTGATCTAAGATTTTCATGAGTTGATATAAAATTTAAATATTCATGATAGGTTATAATTTTTTTGGAGTGCGCTATGAAAATATATTTTTGCTGCATATATTTAATATCAGAGGTGAGTCAGGATTTCAAGTAAATGAGTTCAATATTCAAAGAAAATTAAATCGAAGGGGGTTCAACACCTACTATAACCACATAAAAAATAATTCTAATCATGTATAAATAGTATATTTTTCTGTCGAAAGTGGTTCGGACGACCCCCTAAAGAGGGTTGGCTCTGCCTTTGTTTAATATCAAAGTGATTTTTAACTTCGTAGATTTAATTATTTATGAAATGTGTGATAACAGCATAGCTGATAGTTGATAAGAAAGTGAAATTCATCATTCCTTCTACCTTCTACCTTCACCTCTTTGTCTTTGAGGTACTCCTAAGGTCTTGAAGACAGGGGCGGAGATACCCTTGAGATAGGGGGTTCGAATGAACTCCTTCGACGGAAAATTATATTATATATACATGGCTAATTATTATATATATATATATATATAGTAGATGTTGAACTACATTCGATTAGTTCGTATGTTCACTTGTGAATTTCCTTAGTAAAAATTGCTCGAAGACATTATTAAAAATTAATAAGCTTTAATTTTTACTCTTAATAATAATGGGTGATAAGCAGGCAGTTATTCGATATGCCTGCTTGTGCTTCCTGCATCAATTGCTTCAATCGTAATTTTACTATTTCATCCCTAATTGATTATTATAAGTCATTTAAGTATTAAAAAATTAATGATATTTAATTTAAAAATAGAAATAAAATGATAAGTTCAAAAAAAGATAAAATGAAAATAAAACAATAAAATAACTCTTGATGTTTTGTGCGAGACTCATTTAAATTTTATTCACAATTATTTTTAATAATAATTTTGTCTTATTACTTTTAATTAATTGTTATAAGTTATTTAAGACATGTCTGTTTTGTTGTTTCAATCGTAATTTTATTATATCACCTTAATTAATTTTTATTGTCATCTAACCATTAAAAAATTAATAATATGTAATAAAAAGATAAAATACACACAAAATGATATGTCAACATAAAATATTTATTTAACTATTGAAATTATATTAGTGCCACAGAAATTACGATAGAACAAAAAAAGACATAAAGTAACGTATATTATTTAAAAATGAGAAGACACATAAACTGGGACTAAGAGAGTATTAATATTTTATTAAAAAATTATGCTAAGAGCATTATAAATCACATATTTAACAACTTAAAAATATAAAAGATCTAAAATATTTAATTGACACTCGAACTTATATTAGTGTCACTTAAATTGAAATAGAAGAAAAAATATTATAAATCACAATAATTAAAAACTAAAATTATTTTAACAATTGATTATCTAAATTATATTTGTATCACATAAATTAAAATAAAAAATTAATATATATTGGACCCATGTTGAGCACGAACCTTCAATGTCTAGTTCTAATTAGAAGGAAAAAACCAACCTCCTTATAATAGAGGAAAAAAGGAGAAAAATATTGAAAAAAAGAATACAAAGAAGGAGAGAAATATAAGTGGGTCTGAAATTTGTTGAACACCATACCCATACATGGGTGAAGAACAAAGAGGGAGCAAAGAAGAAGGAAAAGAAAGAGAACAACTAGGGATGGGGTTGGAGGGTTTAGGATGAATATGAATATAACAATTGATTGATAATCAAAAAATATAGAACCCACGACTTTTTTCATTAAAAAAATATCCTACCTCACCCACGATAAATTTTTTCGGGAGGGTGGGGTTACATTTTAAAAAGTGGAAAAGTAAAATTGATGTGATGGGGTAGGTGTAAGTTGTAATAATTTATTACAAACTACTAACAGTGTTTGTAAGTTGTAATAAATTATTACGTTTTAAGAACAATGTTTGTAAAACGCAATAAATTATTACAAAATACATGATTTAACATAATATTGATGCGATAGCGCACTGCTTTTTTATTTTTATTTTTTGTGAAAAATGTAATAAATTATTACGTTTTACAAACATTATTCGTAAAATGTAATAATTTATTACGTTTTACAAATCGTATTTACTGTTCAACTTCGTTAGTTGACCGTTAAGAAAAAAATAAAAAATATAATAATTTATTACGTTCAGCCTATTTTGATAATTTTTTTTTTTATTTTATGATTTATTTTGGTTCCGAGTTCACATATCTAGATCCTTTAGAAGATTACATTGCATTTCCTCCGTTCACTTTTAATTATTTCTTTTGAATTTCACTTATTTCGTATAAAATATTAATTAAATTCTCACTCTTCTATCTGTCACAATAATTTTGACAGTGACCTACGTTTTTTTATTTTAAACATGACATTCTAACACTATATATCTAAACCCTTTAGATATCATATTATACTTATTTCGTTTGTTTTTACTTGACCTTTTTAAATTTCGTATTCCTCTTAGAAAATAGCAATTAGTACGAGTATTTTATTTCAATACTCACATTAATTGATATAGTCTGACGTCTAAGAAAATGATTTGAATACTACATAATTAATGTTAGAGGTAAAATAGAAAAAAATATGTTTTGCTCTTGATATGCAAAAAGTGACAAGTAAAAATAAAAAAAATATAGTAAATAATTAAAAGTGAACTGAAGGAGTATATTATAATTTTCTCAATAGTGTCTTCATGTTGTTTTAACTGTATGAATATTATCTTTCGGCCGCAATAAGTTTAGTTCATCATGAGCAGAGATATTATTGTTGAGATAATAATATCTATACGAAATGTTGATGTGAATCAAAAAAAAGATAATTTAAGTAGCATCTACTAATATTATCGAAATTATTGTTCAAATACTTTACTAGTGAGTCATGACAAATTATGATCAAATTACTTTTTGCCTCAACCTCCTTCTCACCCCACACCCCAACCCCACCCTACCTGTACCTGGCACCTACCATTTCCTGCACAACTTTTTTGTTTGGGTGAAATGAGCATTTACCAAAGAGTTTCACTGTTAGTGAATTACAACATTGCCAGGTTAGTTAGCCTGGATTAATAACAAAAGATAGGGTTTCAGTTGACGAAGTAGGCGGTGTAGACAATCTAGTACATCTATCAAAAGAAGTTCCTATCATGTCTGCCCACAAAGGTTGTCGGGCATACTCGGGAGGAACTAATAATAGTTCAGCTTCATCAAATGAGGAGGAGTTTGCTCCATTTTTTGCCATCACATAGGCGACTTGATTCTGCTCCCCGTAAATGTGCGTCACCACTGGGACAGAGGCCCAGAGGGTAGAGGGATTCTTGTTGAACCTCCAAGCAAGACTCATAAGGATAGAAATATTTTTGGGTTTAACTCTTTGGATCCCTAGTCCCCCTTCTTTCTAGGAAGAGTGATAGTATTCCAAGAGATCCAATAGATTTTCCTGACCCCATTAATAGACCCCCACAAGAAATTTCTTTAGATTCTATCAATAGAGCTCAAGATCTTGTTGGGGATGGCAGTGAATTACATAATATAGTTAGGAATGATACTAAGAGAAGCTTTTGCTAGGATGGTTCTCCCAGCCATGTTCAGGAATTTGTTTTTTCAACCCCCTAGTTTGGAATTTAGAGAGTCAAGGATGAATTGGAAGTCTTGATTCCTGGTTTTTTTTGTGGAAAATGGAAAAATCAAGGTTTTTCCCAAACTCCTCACTGTCTTTGATTTTAAGTTCAAGGGCTAGGGTCTCTCTAAGGTCAGTCCTACAATTCTGGGAGAAGATGATCTTGGACTTGGATGAGTTGACTCTCTGTCCAGATTTGTGATTGAAACTATTAAGGGTATTCAGAATGGCATGACAATTTTTTGGGTCAGCCCTGGCAAGGAAGATGAGATCATCCGCAAAGAAAAGATGGGAGAGATTTGGGCCACCTCTGCTGATGGAGATGGGAGTTCAGTTGATGATGTCCACCTCATGGTTTATCCTTCTAGATAGGAGTTCCATACACATAATAAAGAGATAAGGGAAAATTAGGTTCCCCTATCTAATTCCTCTAGTAGGATGAAGAAGTCAGTTTTACCCCCATTGACCAGGATGGAGATCAACGAAGTGAAAATGCAAGACATGATGAAAGCAGTGAGCTTAGGAGAAAAGTTTAGGAAATAGAGAGTCTGTCTGATGAAAGACCATTCAATCCTATCAAAAGCCTTTTTCAAGTCAACTTTAAGGATCATATTGGATTGTTTGCCTTTCATCTTAGAGAACTGGGTGATACAAGACTATGTGTGTATCAATAGATTCTAACCAACACAAGAAAAACAAGATGAACAACAAGTTGCTAGTGAATCGAAATAGGCCTCACACGGCTTCACAAGACTTTGAATTTATGTTTTGAACAAGAAAATGAGATGAATAAAAAGGCAACAATGCTAGTGAATCGAAAGAGCTCCATACAGCTTCACTAGACTTTTAGATACAACAACACAATGTTAACAAGATTACAAAAGAGATAGAAACTTGACATACAATATTCAAAGATCTAAGAATCCTAACAACAAGAAAGGACCCTAAGACTAGTGAATATCAACACCAAGTTCTTACTTGGATCAAGAGGAACTCAAAGAACCCCAAGATCCTAGTCTCTAGCTAAGATACAACACAAGGATCACTCTCCTTAAGAATTTTAATTTTGGGGCTTCTCAAGTGAAGAGAGAAGTTCACAAAAATTACAATGTCGTTGTTGTATTCAATATTATGAATAAACTAAGGCAAAATAACCCTAATATTGTTTATTTATACTACACCACAAATGAAAGATAAAATGATCATTTAACCCTTGCCATGGGGTGGCCTTGAAGTGTAAGTTTATTACACTTCAAGGCTCCTCTTCACACTTAAAAATATTTAAACTATTTGGTGGATCAAGTACCAACTCACACACAGCCATTTGCATGAACAAATCTTGGAGTCATTGCAACTCACGTTCTTGGATTTGTCTGAAAGGTCTCGAGTTAGAAATTCTCGTATCATCCTCTCTATCTTGAAGAGAATTTGTCCTCAAATTTGAATCATTGCCATCTTCGACTGTTTCCACCCGAGAGAGGTCAAACATGTTGAAAGTGTAGTGCACTTGATATTTTGGGGGTAGATAAATCTTATAGGAGTTGTCGTTGATCCTTTCTAATACTTGGAACCGGCTATCAACCCGTGGCATCAACTTAGCATTCCTCTGAGATGGGAATTTATCCTTCCTTAGGTGGACCCACACCTAATCTTTCGGTTTAAGAATAAGCTTTCTTCTTTCTTTGTTGGCTCGCCTTTCAACTTCTTGGTTTTTCTTTTTCAACCGCAACCTCACCTTCTCATAGATTCTTTATGGCCTCGACCCATTTGTTTCTATCTAAGCTTATCACAAGATCACTTGGCAAAGGGATTAAATCCAAAGGAGTGAGGGGGTTGATGCTGTATACACACTCAAAAGATGTCATCCCCGTGCTTGAGTGGATAACATGATTATAAGAAAACTCAATCAACAGTAAGTGCTCCTCCCAAGAAGTCATTTTTCCCTTAACCATGGACTGTAGCTTAGACCCTAAGGTCCTATTTACTACTTCCATTTGGCCATCGGTTTGTGGATGGCATGAAGTCGAAAACAACCACTTAGTACCGAGCCTACCCCACATGGACTTCTAAAAGTGGCTTAGGAATTTAGAATCCCTATTACTCACTATGGTCCTCGGAACACCATGAAGTTTTACAACATTATCAACAAACAAAGAGGCTACACTAGGCGCATCATCATATTTAGAACAAGGAATAAAGTGAGCCATCTTGGAAAACCGATCCACCACGATAAAAATACTATCCCGCCTCCTTCTTGTCCTCGGCATCCCAACACGAAATCCATTGATATGTCAAGCCAAGGACGCAAAAGGGGTGGTCAATTGGGTGTACAACCCGTGGGGTTGGAGCTGTGACTTGGCTCCTTTGCACTCAACACATTGGCCACAAATTTGGGCCACATCCTTGCGCATTCTAGGCCAATAAAATTGTTCTTCCAAAATTCTGAGGGTCTTCTTAACCCCAAAATGGCCCATTAGACGGCCAATGTGTGCTTTCCTCACAAATAATTATCTCTATGAACTTGAGGGAACACATAATCGTCTACCCTTAAACAAGTATCCATCAAATTTGGTATAGGGATGGGAACTCCTATCCGTAACCCACCTATACCTATCCAACTCTTTACTTTTCCTATAGAAAGGAGCGAAGTGAGGATCCTTGGGATATAAATACTTGAGGCTCTCAAACCCCATCAACTTAGACAATAAAGTAGACATAAGCACATGTTTTTGGGATAAAGCATCGGCAACCACATTGCCTTTACCCTTCTTGTAATGAATAACACAAGGGAAAGTTTCAAGAAATTCAATCCATTTGGCATGCCACCGGTTAAGCTTATCTTGTGCCCGTAGATGCTTCAAGGATTCATGATCCATTCGAATCATGAATTCTTTAGGCTACAAATAATGTTGCCAAGTGGACAAGGCTCTAATCAAGGCATACAACTCTAAATCGTACGTAAAGTAGTTTAGAGTTGCTCCTTTGAGATTTTCACTAAAGTAGGCAATAGACTTCAATTCTTGCATTAAAATCGCGCCTATGCCAACTTTGCTAGCATCACATTTGACCTCAAAAGTCTTGTCAAAATTAGGCAATTGTAGCAAAGGGGCCGAGATGAGAATAACTTTCAAGTCCTCGAAGGGCTTAGCTCGTTCATCTCCCCACTTGAAAAGCTGGTCCTTTTTGATCACTTCAGTCAAGGGGATGGCAATGGTGCTAAATACTTTAACAAAATGTCTATAAAAACTACCCAACCCGTGGAATCTTATCACTTCACCTACGGTTTTGGGAGTTGTCCATTTTTTAATGGCGTCAATCTTAGATTCATCCACTTCGATCCCTCTTGAGCTCACCACAAACCCAAGAAATACAACCTCATAGACACCAAAAGAACACTTTTCTAGATTAACATATAACTTCTCCTTTTGGAGGACATCAAACACATATTGTAAATGCTTTACGTGCTCATCTAAGGACTTACTCTACACCAACACATCATCAAAGTAAACAACAACAAACATTCCGATAAATGGTTTTATCATATGATTTATTAGCCTCATGAATGTGCTTGGAGTATTTGTTAGTCCGAATGGCATAACCATCCAATCATAGAGATCGAATTTGGTCTTGAAGGCAGTTTTCCATTCATCACTCAGTTGCATACATAGCCACTCCTCAAATCAATTTGAGAAAACAAACACAAACCACTCAATTTATCAAGCATATCATCTAGCCTAGGAATAGGGTGATGATATTTTACCGTTATCTTGTTGATGGCTTGGCAATCAATGCACATACGCCAAGCCTCATATTTCTTGGGAACTAGTAGCACCGGGACCGCAAAAGGGCTCATACTCTCCTTGATGTATCCTTGGTTGAGAAGTTCCTCAACTTGGTGTTGTAATTCTTTAGTATCCGTTGGGTTGCTTCTATAACCTGATTTGTTGGGCAATTGTGAGCCCGACATAAAATTAATTTGGTACTCAATGCCTCGAAGTAGAGGCAATCCTTTTGGGAATTCCTTTGGGAAGACATCCTCGTAATCCTTCAAAACATGAGAAATAGGAGGAGAAATGGAACCGTTAGCGGGATTAGTATTAAAACAATAAGCCAAGAGGAGCATCGGAGTATCCTCATCATGATCCACAAATAGTTCTTTCCTCCTAGCCATCATCACCATGTCCCGTGCCTCTTAGCATTTAGGGACCCCTCGACTTTCCCTACTCTCTCTCTTTCTCTCAAATTCCTTCTCTTTCCCCTCACTCTCAGCCTTCTTTTACTTTTCCCTCAATTCCCGTATCTTTTGGGCCAATTTATTTACTTAGGAAGGCAATAATAGATGAAGAGCGACCCTTCGGCCATCCTTCTCAAGTGTATACCGATTGGACCTTCCATCATGTTTCGTTGACCTATCGTATTGTCAAGGTCTTCCTAACAACAAGTGACAAGCTTGCATTGGTATCACATCACGAAGCACATCATCATGGTAGTTGGCTACCTTAAAACGTATCACACATTGACTTGTGACCTTTAACTCGCCACATTCATTTAACCATTGCAACTTGTAAGGACAGGTGTGAGGTGTAGTCGGTAATTTCAAGAAGTTCACCATTGCAACACTAACCACATTCGTATAACTTCCACTATATATCACCATAGTGCACACACTTCCCTTTACAAGACATTTAGTATGAAATAGATTCTCCCGTTGGCTAGGATCATCTATCGCCTTACTAATCATGGCACGCCTCACTATAAAGTTTGGGGCCACACACTCCCCTTCTTGCGGATAAGCATCCTCACAACTATCATTATTATGTGGCTCTCTCTCGACCGTCTCTCCATCTTGAGGCTCGACCTCACCCTCATCACCCTCATCACCCTCAATACCTACTTTTTCACTAAGGAAATACAATATACCTTCCCTAAGGATTACATTGCGTCGATTAGGGCTTTCGTTGGCTTTATACCTCCAACCTTGGCACTTAAAGCATTAGAACCCTTTAGGATTAAGATACTTGTGAGATTCTTGCTTCGGAGGGATTTTGTGGACTGTTTTGGATTTGGGCAGCCTAGTAGTAGCGGGTTGGTCCTTGTTTTTTGGCAAATACAAAGAGGATTGAACCATATCTTTGACCCTTGGCCAACCTGAGGTTGATTGTCCCTTTGCTTTGAACGACGACCTCTCTTAAAGTTCCCTTTCAATCTTAAGAGCCGCTTGAAAAATACCTTCGACGGTATCAAACTTGTGAAGTGTCAAATGAGTGGAGATCTCTTTGTTCAACCCACACTTGAACCGAATGATGTCATGACTAATTTATTCTCCACGATAATCAAGCTTCAACATGAGTTGTTAAAAACTCATCATAATATGCCATCACACTTCGATTTCCTTGCCGCAAGTTGTATAATCTAGCAAGCAACTCATGTCGATAACTCTCAGAAAGGTACCGTTTTCTTATTAGGTACCTCAACCAAAATCCAGGTGGTGGTTGTCCATCAATCAACTCATTACCAAACCATTTGACGTATTCCCACCATGTGTTAGCATAACATTCAAAGTGAGCTATAGCGTAACAACTCTTCTTCTCCTCCGAGATATCATTCACTTGAAACACTTTATCACACGCTGGCTCCCAAGCAAAATACACCTCGGGGTCACTTTCATCCTTAAAGATAGGTAGGCTCAATTTGATGGTATTAATGACTACGTCTCTCTCTTAGTGTTGGTTTTTTATTTCTCCACACCCTCGGTATCTTTTTGGATCCATGCGTCCCCCTCTCATCTACTCCTCCCTTATGTAAGCATCGTCAAGGGCTTCATACCCTTCATAAGCCTCTTTACCATATTCCTCAAAGTGGACGTGATAGTTTTGGACGCTTGGAACTTGATTTGGAGGAATTGGATCTTATAGGGATTTAGTGGAGGTATTTAATGCCCAAGTCCATCTTGCAAAACTTGAGGAGTTTAGGAATGGGTTGGTCTATTGGAGTCTCGAGTTAGGGGGTTATGTGTGGTTTGGCTTGCGGCATTTAATGGAGCTAGTGAAGGATTTGACAATTGTGGACATGTTTTGGGAGTGACGGTGGTGGAGGAATTTCTATCATATCCACTTGACGAAACATGTCGAGGAATAGAAGGGTGAGAGTTCCTTTGACTCTTCACTTATTCCCCTTATGGCTCCCACTTCTGTATTCAACCTTTCAAGAGTTCGGGTCATAGCCTTAAGAATGACCCTCATATTCTCCATTTTATTAGAATCCATGGTTTGAGACGTGGTTTTCTCCATTTCCAAGGTATCACCTACACAAGCAATAAACAAGTTAGTTTAAAACCTCTCCTTACCCACACTCTCTCAGATCACTCACACTCAAGCTCCACAAGTGTTGTAGATTGGCTAGTAACCCATAAATCCTTAAGGTTTGAGTATGCTCTTGTCTGGAGTGGATTCTTGTTTGAAACTCAAATAATTCCCGTCGGACTAGAGTCAAGGAGTTATAACGTATTCAAACGACAAAAGCACACAAACAAACGATAACACGAATACAAGGTTTCAAAGGACTAATTGACAACCTAGTAGGAATGTACTAGCTTGCTAATTAGTTCTCGAGTCAATTATAAGAAACTAAGAATCAATAATTAAAAACTAGAATATCCAAATTGAGCTTAATTAATAACGTAAACAGTGATTAAGGTGATGTGGCAGCATGGTATTGGTCACGGGTCCATATATTTTTTTCATCACCTTGAAGCCTTAATCTTCATAATTTTTTTATAATGGATGACTTTGCTTTTGGAGGGAAAGTAAAATCTTGTAACTCTTTCAACTTTTTCCAACTCAAAAGGTGAGTCTTGACTTTACTAGTTCCACAAGACAAGGCTCCTTGTTTAAAGGAAAATTGGTTGTTAAATTTAGGAAGTGATGTTTGCAAGTCTTCTCACAAACAACTTTACAACTTTGTCTTGCAACCTTTTTGGATCTATTTTAGTCTTTATAGTGGTCAAGACATGAGATGAGGAGAAGATCAATATGAACACCATAACAATACTTCAAGAACACAACCACAATTCACCAACAACAGCCCACTTTAAACGTCAAGCAACAACAACACACAACTTAGCGGACTTCAAGTTCATCATACTACCACTTAAAGTCCACAATAGCAATGTCAATATGTTAAGCTCAACTTAGATTTAGGCACCTTTTATATTGATGAGAAATAAATCAACACAAGAAACAAACTAGACAAACAAAATTATTGTAAATCTAACAACTATTTTTCAGCCAAAATGTTCAAGAACACACTTTTGGTAAAAGCTTCCCAAGATTGGTTTTGTAAGAAAAAAACCAAGCCTTGAGATTTGAAACCGAATGATACAAGACTATGTGTGTATTAAGAGATTCCAACCAACACAAGAACAACAAGATGAACAACAAACTGCTAGTGAATCGAAATAGGCCTTACACGGCTTCACTAGACTTTAAGTTTGTGTTTTGAACAATAAAATAAGATGAATAACAAGGCAACAATGCTAGGGAATCGAAAGAGTCCCACACGGCTTCACTAGACTGTTAAATTCAACAATACAATGTTAACAAGAGTACAAAAGAGATAGAAACTTGACATACAATATTCAAAGATCTAAGAACCCTATCAATGAGAAAGGGCCCTAACACTAGTGAATATCAACACCAAGTTTTTACTTGGACCAAGAGAACTCAAAGAGCCCCAAGATCCTAGTGTCTAGCCAAGATACAACACAAAGATCACTCTTCTTGTGAATTTCGATGTTGGGGCTTCTCAAGTGAAGAGAGAAGTTCACAAAAATTACAATGTAGTTGTTGTCTTCAATATTATGAATGAACTAAGAAAAAATAACCCTAATGTTATCTATATATATTACACCACAAATGAAAGATAAAATGACCATTTAACCCTTGCCATGGGGTGGCCTTGGAGTGTAACTTTATTACACTTTAAGGTTCCTCTTCACACTTAAAAATATTTAAGCCATTTGGTGGATCAGGTACCAACACGACTATTTGCATGAACAAGACTTGGAGTCATTGCAACTCACGTGCTTGGCTTTGTGTGAAAGGTCTTGAGCTAGGAATTCTCGTATCAGTGGGTGATATATTCTTGAACAATTATGGCATTGTCAGTAGCTCTCCTATTAGAGAGGAAACTGGCTTGGGTAGGGTTGATGAGCTTTGCCAAGTAGGGTCTTATTCTATTAGAAATGATTTTAGTGATGATCTTATATTGGGTATTGCAAAGCCCAATGGGCATGAAATTCTTCAGGTGGGTAGCATTGCTAGTTTTGGGGATAAGGTAAAGGTAGGTGGTGTTCACCTCATCTTTTCCATGGCAGCCATAGTAAAGGTTTTCTGGCAGAACTTGATCGCAGAGGAACTAAGGATATCCCAGAATCTTTGGTAGAGGAGAGGGTGAATACCATCTAGTCCAGGGGATTTTGTGGGTTTGAAAGACAAAACAACCCTTTTAATCTCTTCGGGTTCAGAAATGAAGTCTAAGAGTTGGCTGCTAAAGGACAAATGGACCCTCTAGAGGAAGGATTCACTTGGCAATTCAGGGAGGAGATTTCACGCTCAGTAGTGAAGAAATTATGGTAGTTATTGAGAATATTGCTCTTGATATCATCTGGAGAGTGATATCAGTTCCCTGAATCATCTTTCAGGGAGTTGATTATATTTCTTCTCCTTCTGTTAAGAGTTGAGTTATGAAAGAAACTAGTGTTCATGTCCCATTCAGTAAGCCAATTGATTCTAGACTTGAGATGCCAGAATTCTTACTCATGTTTGAGGATGTCACTAAATTCCTGAGAGAGGTTGGACTCCAGGTCATAGAGGAAGGGATTATGGGGGTAATCAGGGGATCTCTGGATTCCAGCCAGCCTAGCAAGGAGATTCCTCTTTTTCTGAAAGATATTACCAAAAGTTTCTTTATTCCACTTAGAGATGCTGGTTTCAAAGTGAGAGATAGCTTGGGTAAGGTCTGGAGCATTGTCAAAAGAATTCCTAACCATTTGGGGGAACGAAGGGGGGAACACCACATGGATTCTATTCTAAAAGGTTTGTGATGCTGGGTGTGGTGGTTGTCAAGGTTAATTATGAGGGGTGAATGATTAGAGTGGGTTCTAGGAAAATGGGAGAACTGATTAGAATTACTTATCTCTTTGAACTATCCAACTTACATTTATTATATACAACAATAACTTATAATTATCTTTACTTAATCATTATTCACTTAATTATTAACACGACTTATTTTAATTCATCCAAATTTAAGTGAAGAACCACCCTTTCGGCTCAAAGAAAATCAGGAAGTCTAAAACAGAAGCACAGTAAGGAATAGATATATACACATGCTTCATCACCATTCAAATCTCACTGTGATGATTTAATCGCAGCCGTCTAATTTTCTCAACTATCACGCCTGTCAAAGGTCTATCAAGAAGGTTCTAATACGTGTAAATATGATAAGAAATATTATGATTCCGGTCTATAATATATATCTATAATTTATAATCTATATCTATAATCTATATCTATTCTATAATATATTAAAAGTGTGAAGACCCTTAGAAACTTTTTACCCTACATTAAAAAAACTCTTCTGTAGACATAACTGTCTTTTCACTATTTTTTAATTATTTTTTATTATATTAACTAGACTTCCTAAAATATATAGGACTCTTAAAATATATGGTAGGAGAATTAATTAATATTTTCCTTTCTACTAGACTTCCTAAAATATATGGGATTCCTAAAATATATGGTAGGAGAATTAATTAATATTTTCCTTTCTACTGCTCAATTAGAAAAATACTCCTAAAATAAGACTCTATTAAGAAAATACTTCTATAAATATTAAGATGTACGTTAAACTAGAGAACAAATCGGTTTGCCTATTGGGAGAATATGATTGATGCTCATCTAACTTGATTCGGTTGCATGTCTAGATTGGTAGATGTTTGATTTTTTAACCCTCAACTTATTCATTGTTTTTGTCAACATAATATAATTCAACATGTGTGTATTATGTCTTCTTTGTTTTCATTCAAAATCATACTTTAGGGTCAAAAAATTCGCTCAGACAAGAATTAGTTGGATCAAAATCGAAGCTTTGTGATCACTATTATATTTTTTTTTAATAGTTTACAGGTCGTAGATGAATGTCGGTTGACTTTGAAGAATTTTTTATGTAAAGGTTGGGTTTAATTGTATTATTTTGATATTTTATTATCTTATTGTTTTATTTTAATTTATAGATGTTAGATGAATGTGGTCAGCTTTGAATTTCTTTTTTAGGTAAATGTTAGGTTTAATTGTACTATCGTAATATCTCTATTAGTTTGTTATTTTGTGGTAGTCTACAGTTCGTAGATAAATCTCGATCGGCTTTGAGAAATTTTTGTGTGTAAAATTTAAGTTTAATTGTATTGTTTTTTATATCACCTTTATCGTATTATATTGTAGCAGTTTACAGGTGATAGATAATGTTGGTCGGCTTTGAGGAATTCTTTTATGTAAATGTTAGGTTTAGTTGTATTATTTTGATATCTCTATTATCGTATTATTTTGTCATTGTTTACAGGTGGTAGATGAGTGTCAGAGGACTTTGAAATTTTTTTTGTGTGTAAAGATTAGATTGAATTGTATTATTTTGATGTCTCTATCATTATATTGTTTTATTGCGATTTACAAATGGTAAATGAATGTCGATCGACTTTTAAAAATATTTTTGGTAAAGATTAGGCTTAATAAATAAATCCTCAATCTTTACATACTCAAAAGGTATTAAATTTAATTATTATATTCATCTTTATCATTTAAATAAATATCATATTTAATGTAATATTTGAACACATTAAAGTGAGTGCGTACACCTAAATTAGTATGTATAAATATGATAGGAATATTATTTTTTTGCTGTAGCTCTTCGTGCATAAATACGATTGGAGATTGTCAATGAAATATGCAAGAAAACTTCGATTATTCTCTGCCAATCTACATTGTTTTTCCACAACTATATACTATCTGAAATAAAAGAGAAAATGGTCTATTACCCCCAACTTTTAGTTAAAATCTCAACTACACACTTAACCTTTAAAAGTGATCTATTACCCCTCTAAACTTATTTTTACCAAATTTATTATCCCTCATCTGCTGACCTGCGGCTGAACGTGACTACACTCGCCCATGGGGACGTCAGTTGACCCCATTTCACTTTAAATTTTTTATTTTCTGATTGTCACGTCATTATTTTTAATAATATAATAAATATTTTAATTATTACTTTTTGTTAATGAATTTTAATTGTCACGTCATGTCTTCTTCTTCTCTTTTTCAAAATAAAAATTCAAGAACTCATTAATGGAGTTCCTCATCTTTCTCATTAATGAATTTCTCCGAAACCAAGAAATTCTTTTTGCTCCGAAACCGAAACTAAGAAACACTTGAACTAAGGAAACAATAAGATTTCTCCGATTAATGAATTCTTGAATGAAGAAGTTGAGGAACTCCGATTCAAAAAACTTGAAAGAATTCAACAACTTCGATTTACTCTCTTTTTGCTCAAGATCGCCATTAATGGCGAGCTCAAAGCTTCGAATTTCCACAATGTCATATATAATTTCCAACATAACCCACGTATAATTTTCAACCCATTTTTTTGATTTTCTCTATTTTTGCTCAAGATCCACCATTAATGGCGAGCTAAAAGTTTTGAATTTTCACAATGGGGAAGAATTCGCCATTAATGACGATCTTAAGCAAAAAGAAATGAAATTGGGTTCAAGAACTTCATTAAAACGCTATTCAAGAACTTCATTAACCCGTCATTCAAATACTTCATTAATCTACCTTTTTTTTTTCCCCAAAAATTCTATATTTGACCGAAGAAGATGAAATTGGTTGAAGAAGAAAATGGAGCAAAATGGAAAATGAAGAAGAAAAAAGAAAATAATAAATTTAAATAATTAAATTTTTTAGAGTAAAAAAAATGACGTGGCAATGACGTGGCATGACGTGGCAGCGCGTGCATCACACCACATTCCAAATGACTGGTTGTCAGTTTTTGGGAGTAATAATTTCATTTTAAAATAGTTCAGGGGATAATAATTCTACTTTAAAATAGTTCAGGAGGGTAATAGGTCACATTTAAAGATTGAGTGTGTAGTTGGGATTTGGAGTAAAGGTTGGGGTGGCTTCTGACCATTTTCTCGAAATAAAATATCATTGTCTAAAATTTCTCAATGTATCCATTAATTAGCAACACCATTTGTATTAATGCCAACTTCAAAAAGATCTTTTGCATCAACTTCCACAAGTTAAGGGTTTAGACTCAGCCACTTGGATTAAAAAATAGGACTACCTTCATGTGATAATAAAACTTAGACTTAATTGTTATTTAAGCAATAAAAATTTGAACATACGTTTCCACGACTCCATATTAAAATACTAAAACATATGGAGCCCACGATGCATGTGTACAATGCTTTATTGCAGGAGACCTTTTTCGTGGCCATGTCAATTAAACAGCAGAAATTTTCATTAAAAGAATTTCTTGAAATTTTTTCTTTGAGAAAAAGAGATGTAGTTGTAGGTGTTTATTTTTTGTTGATAACTAAATAGGGAACCACTATATCCTTCGAGGGGATCAAGATAAATCTGGCTCCAGTATAATAGTCTGAAAATTACATATGAAAAAAATAAAAAATAAATCGCACTAGGCAAGTTCGGTGGGTCGTTCTCATTTCAGACTTTTTCTACAGTTGTTGCCATCTGCTTATGACATGATATAAACTTTTATCACTAAGTTGGTGTGTGTTAATCATTAGCTTATGTACTAACTTGTTATGCATGATTATGCGTGTAATTGATTTATAGGTACAAATTTATTCATATACGAAAGCAATTATATTGAATTTTAGGAAGACCAATACAATGTGATTCACTGTCTTTAATTTGTTGGTTATGATTATGAGGTTGATTAAAGCTTTTCTATTGGGACGGCCACAAATTGTCTAAAACTTTTTCAACGTCACTTGGAGTGCTTTGGTATTTTTCACTTGTGATCTTACAACTAATTAAGAGAGGCAGAAATATATGTTGTGTTTAAGGTTTTATAATATAAATAGTATACCAAAAAACATATATGCATAGTTATTTTTAAGAAACCCCCTTAAAAAAGAGACCAAAAATAGGAAAAAATTAACTCACACTCAGTGAAGTGTGATCAAATTGAGGTAGAAGTACGTATGCAACCTTGGTTAAGTAATTTAAGTGTTTGCTAAATAAGAATTTTCAGCTATTTTTTGTAATTGAAAAATTACGGGACACAACAAATTAAGGTTCTATGTTTATCTGAAACAGCCGTAAGCTTGAGCCTTGAAAAAGTTTTATAGGGATAATTTGCTTCTTTATAGTAGCAGATACGTGCAGATACATGTATCATCTCAATGGATACAATTAAGTAGAGATATTGTATACACGTGAATACAATGTGCTTAACTATTGTTACGCTTGCAGATACAGTGTATTTTGCTGAAGAAATATTATATACGTGTTGTTGCACCCTTTGTTTAGCTAAAGAAATCAATGTTGAATACTTTCTTTTTTCTTTTTCTTAATAGAGAAGTGAATAAAAATATTTTCGATACAAATGGAATTGGAAAATGTTACGAACTCCCAAAAGAAAGACCTGTGAAGATACAGGGCACAAGTGACAAGGCCTACCACATTGAAGAGTTAAAGCCCACTGGATAGTTGTACTGAACCTATTCATCCGGCCCAAATTTATTGTGGTTCAGGATAACTTGTACATAAATAGAGGCAAAGATATTTTGTAAGAAACAAGTGACATTATACAGATTCTAGAAGAATCGTTCAACTTCTCTCTTTTCTCTCTCTTTTCAATTTCTGTTTATTCATTCTGAGTTTCGTTCTTTTGGGATTTTCATGTTTGCTTGCTGATGCAAGCTTAACATGGTATCAGAACCAGGTTTCGGCTTTTTACGGGCTTCCTTCCAATCCTACCCTCATCAAAAATCTCTCAGTATTTAGGGATATCGCAGACCTTCGACTCAAGGCTTCAAAAATGACCTCCATGGCGTAACCTTGCGTATTTCACAATTTTTTAAGTTTGTTGTTCTTACTGTCCATTTCTACGGAGTTGTTGTTGAATAGGGCCTTTACTTCTTTGGGTTGTTGAAGAAGACTAGTATTGTATCCCATCCTCTTACTCCGCTGATTTTTTTTGACGTAATTATATCTTATCAAGGGTAATTTCTCACGGTGTGCTGCAAATGGATTCCATATCCCGTACTTCTGCTAGTTCTGAGGGATTCACACCCTTTACCATCTATATTAGCCAACCCTTTTATATTCACCCGTCGGACAATTCGAGTTGTCTACTTATAGTGGTATCGTTTAGTGGTACTGGCTTTGTGACTTGGAGAAGCAATATGTTGACCTCCCTATCAACTAAGAACAAGCTGAGCCTCATCGATGGTAGAATTTCTAGACCTTTCCTTGAATCCCTTATTTTTCTTACTAGAAAAGGTGTAACGATATGGTTAAAGCATGGATAACAAATTCTGTTTCTAGGGAAATAGCTGCTAGTGTGATTTGCATTAAGACTGCTAAAGAGGTGTGGGAAGACATTACTCAATGATTTGGTAGATCAAATGGTTCTAGGTATATTCAGTTGCAGAGGGAAATTTCTTCCTTCTCCCAAGGGTCATCTGATATAGCTACTTATTTCACTAAGTTCAGAAACCTGTGGGATGAGTTGAACAGTGCATATGTTGGTCCCAATTGTACTTGTGGAGCTTTGGCCAAAGTTATAGCAGACCGATAATTATTTCACTTTCTCAATGGCTTAATGAATCTTACTCTACCGTAAAGAGTAATATCCTAATGATGAGCCCTCTCCCATCAATTAGTCTAGCATATCCCTTGTTACAACAGGATGAAACCAATAGAGAATCCATACCTACTAGCACCAACTTCTCTGGTGATGTTACTGCTTTTCTACTTCCTCGACATTCAACTCAGAATCATCTACATCACTCTGCATCCAAAAATTTTCCTCCAAAAGGGACTTTTGAGCATAACAGATGCTTTACCCAAAAGATTAACTTTGACCCCAAAAGAGGGTCTTCCAACTCATCTACTAGTCTATTCTGCAAGAAAACCAATCATAATGTGGATAAACGTCACAAGTTATTTGGTTACCCTCTTGAATTTAAGTTCAATAAACCTAGGAAGTCATCCTCTTGTGTCCAGACTACTATTGTATCGTCTATGTATACATCTTCTGAACCAACAAATACAATCTCCTCCCCATCCGGTTTGAAACCCACTCCTCTTTCTCATGTTTTTAGTCGAAAGAAATATGATCATCTTTAGGCCATGTTTCAATAAGCCAGAATATCTCAGGGGTACAATTTTGGGTCTGATTATTCAGAAGAGTTAAGTTTTTCCCGTTTTGTAGGAAATTCTGCATTCACTACTTTTGCAGGTTTGTTTATTGCTTATACTGAAAATTCTATAGGCTCAAGTATATGTGCATCCTCTCATCTAGGTGTAAATCCTTAGATTTTAGATTCAGGAACAATAAACTATATGACTCCCTATAAGCATCTCTTACATAACCTGACCCCATTTCCCAAGCCTTATCTAGTCACACTTCCCAATGGATATAAGTTGAAAGTTGTATCCATTGAATCCTTACACCTCAAGGCTGACATTATTTTACTAGAATTAATACTTGTCCCATCGTTTTAATTCAACCTTATCTCTTTACATCAACTTATTTCACAATTAAACTACATTGCCTACGTTACTAAGCATTGTTGTTATTTGCAGGGCCCTTCTCAGAAGAGGCCACTGGCAATTAGTAAGGCATTTGGCAGACTGTATTACCTTCGGCCTGATTTTGAGTTATTTCCATCTATCCGAATGTCAACTGTTTCACCATCTTTGTCTTCTGTTATTCCTACTTGTATTCCTGTTACTTCTAGTATTTCAAATTTTCATGTTCCTAATTGTAGTGCATTTCTTTCCATTACTCATACATTGAAATACATGCCTGTTTTAAATGAATTTGTTGTAAATACACTAGATATATAGTGGCATCAAAGGCTTGGCCACATGCCTTTTGGCAAAATGAAGCATATTTCTTTTATTTCCCCTACACTTTCTTCCAAGCAATCTTTTATTTGTCCTATTTGTCCCTTAGCTAGACAACAGAGGCTACTTTTCCCTAATAGTTCAATTAGTTGATGACATTTGGGGGCCCTACAATTCCATTATTTATTCAGCTTTTTGGTATTTCATGACCTTAGTTGATGATTACACTAGAGTCACTTGGACTCATTTACTCTCTTGCAGAAACAATTCCTTCTCTATTCTTAAGGTTTTTGTGTCTATGGTATTTGTTCATTTTCACTCCAAAGTACAAACTTTTAGGTCAAACAATGCCCTTGAACTAGGTTCTAGTATTGAGATATCTGCTTTTTTTTGCCTAAGGTATATTACACCACCCAACTATTCCTCATACCCCACAACAAAATGGGGTTGTGGAAAGAAAACACAAAGATCTTTTGAAGGTTTCTAGAGCTTTATTATTTCAATCTCATTTACCTTTGAAATACTGGGGTGATTGTGTTCTTACTGTCACCTATATTATCAATAGAATGCCTTCCCCTCTTTTGAACAATTGTTCCCCGTTTGAAAAATTGTACATGCATTATCATAGTTACACTCATCTTAAATCTTTTGGTTGTTTGTGTTTTGCAACCACTCCTAAAGAAGGTAGGACCAAATTTCATCCTAGGTCCATTCCTTTTATTTTTTTAGGGTATCCTTGTGGAAAGAAACGATATAAGTTGCTCAACCTGTCCACCCATTCCATTTTTTACTCTAGGGATGTCATCTTTCATGAACATATTTTCCCATATGCTCCACTTCACTCTAACTTCTTGTTTTCACCTGACAATATTTCCTCATATGTAGACACTCCCCTTTCTTCTCCTTCTCATGATCCAGTTAGTCCCATGATATCCCCCACTACTAACATCAGTTCTTCTTCCACTCCTGATCTCCCACCTCCAATAAGGTCCACCAGATCCTCTCACCCTCTATCATACCTTAACCAATATATTTGTTCCTCTGTTTCTATTCCCTCCAAGATAAATTTTGGTGCTATGCATGCACAAGAGCCTTTGTTTTATCAGCAAGCAGTACCTTATCCTTCTTGTTAGGATTCCATGTTAACAGAGTTTCAAGCTCTTGAAACTAATCACACTTGGGACATTGTCCCTCTTCCTCTTCACAAAAAGATAATTTCCCTGCAAATGGGTCCATAAGATCAAACAAAGGGTTGATAGCTCTATTGAAAGATATAAAGCTAGATTGGCAATTCTAGGTAATACCCAAAGGGAGGGCATTGATTTCACTGATAATTTTTGCCTTGTGGTCAAACTCACTACTACCAAATGTTTGCTCACTCTTGCCATCAAGAGAGGCTGGACAGTTTTTCAATTAGATGTCAACAATGCCTTTCTTAATGGTGACCTCCATGAGAAGATCAACATGAAGATTCCCCGAGGTCTTGAGATATCTGCAGCATTGTAACGCCCCGAGAGTGCACCCTGAGCATTACACGGTGCTTACAATCCCAAAGGACCATAAGCTAACCCATGACTGGTACCTGGTATAAGTACTGAATACAATACTGAAATATATATGTGAAAGAAATCTGAAAATGCCATAAGGTTCTCAAAATACTGAAATAATAGTAACTGAGTATAACTGATAATAACATCTGAAAACTAAATAATTGTCTATGCTAGTTTGAAAGCCTCCAACTATCTGAATATGGAGTTGATGGGATAAACCCCCAACTAACTCCAACTGAAATAACTACTAAACTACTGAAATACTGAAATAAGTAAACTCTGTCCTCGAAATATAAGAACTCGCTGCTATAACTACTGCTGATAGACTGAGTTACTAAGTACGTTTAGGAATCTGACCGTCCGAACCTATGATACAAGACATCATAGAGCAAAAAAAGCATGCGTCAATACGTGGAATGTACTGGTATGCTAAGTGAGGTAAGGATGATATACATGGGTTCATATGCATGAGCTAATAACTGATTGAATAAACAATATAAAGTAACTAGATGAGAGTACATGCAAAATTATATCTACTGAACATACTATACTGTGCATACAGATATACCTCGCGTATCTGAGATTATACTGAAACTAAGTGCTAAATTCTGATGGTTGAGTGACTGATAACTGATAGCCATGATTCTGTAGAACTTTTTAAGTTCTTTACTAAATACTGAGACTGAAACTGTAATTGTGGAAGTGTTCATCTAAACGACATACCCCAATATAGACTGATTTGGGGTCCAACCTGTGACCCCACTTGGAAGGGTGTTAGCACCTTGCCATGGGATACTAACAATGATGCATCAACCCTAATCTGGCAGGAAGACTCATGAAATATATATATGATTTCGTCAAACCTAGTCTGGCAGGAGGACGACTTACCCTACGCAGACTACGTAGTTCTGTAACTCAGGGATTGCTACTAAGGGTCAAACCCTATACTGGCAGGAATGTCCCCTATCTCTGCATTCGCTCGGTGCTAAATTCTACTCCCAACTGAATCGACACTGATCACTAGACTGTACTAAACTAGACTGAACTCACGCTGATTTTATTAACTGATTGAATATGACTGTTTGGGAAACTACGAGATCATTCGAGTACGACTAGAACTAAGTAAGCAGCTAATTTCAAGTATACAATACCGCAGGACTCGATAGCATAATTAAAGGAACCATATCACAAGTTCAAAGCTTTACAATTAGAATGTCATGCACAAATCATTCACATAGGCATTTCGTCAAACACTTGGGGAGCATGGTTCTTGAACATGAGGAAAATAACATGGTATTATCATGATTACAATATTCAATTCACAATTCATGGGTTATGACACGAGGAGTACATAAATCGACACACATACTAGTTTATTTACTTGAAATTCATAACCTTCTTGGTCTAAAACCCATAAAATCAACACATGCGTGAACACAATTCAAGTTAGGAATATAAATCATAATTTAAATCTTGCAAAGGGGTTCTTGAACTCCAAGGGTGGAAGGAAACCCAAGGATGAACACTAAACATACCTGAGTAGTTGAATTCTTGAAGTTTCTTAAAAAATTTCTTGGAAATTGATCTTGAATCTTGAAGCCTAGGGCTTGCTATTTGAGAGAGAATGTTCTTAATTTGAGGGAATTTGAATAAAATAACGACTAATTTGGCTATTAGGGCCTAAATCTCGTATTTTGGACTGATTAGGGTCATGAAAAAAGACCTAACTACCCCTGGAAAGAATTAAATTTTCATCACTGAAAATCCCGATTTTGGCCATCACCGCGACGCGGTGCCATCTCGGTGAGCCACTAGATTTTGACTGCATGTTTATTCCATGGACAAGTGAAAAAATGCACTTTGACGTGATGCGGTGGGATCGCGTTGCGTCTCTGGAAATTAACAAGTGCAAACTGGCACTCCTTCGCGACGCGATGCTTATCGTGGTGCTTCACTGGAAAATGCCAATTGAAAACTGAAACTTCACCGCAATTACTATCATAGTTATTCACTGGAAACTGACGAGTGTCATTCTTGGGGTCATCGCGACGCGATGCTGCTCGTATTGAGCTACTGTTTTCACTAAAAGTGCCATAACTTCTCACCCGAGTAACGGATTTGGAAAAATTTGGTATCGTTGGAAAGCTTATTCAATTTTGTACAGTTTGATGGGTCTTGAGCTGGAAAATTCTGAGTAGAGCAAAAGATATTCTCATTTGAAGTTGACTAAAGCAACATTCTTATAAAAAATTCAATCGGTAAGAATTATTTTGTTTCGTCTAACAGCTAAGAGTTATTTGAGACCTTAATATACATCAAAATAACTCATAAAACTGTCAAATAATAATAATATACTATGCATGGTCTTGAAACATGACTCTAGCATTGGTTTGGATTTTTTGAGGTATTTTAAGCATCTTCTAGCACAGCTCCACTGGTTTGCAGATTAAGGAAGTCCCTAAATGGAATTAGACAGGCCTCTAGACAGTGGTTTTCTAAACTGTCTAAGGCTTTGGTATATACAGGTTATTCTTCCAGCAAGAACAACCATTCCCTCTCTACCAAGCAGTCTGATGCCTCTCTTATAGTGCTTGCTATATATGTTGATGACATACTTTTAGCTGGTGATGATCTTGTTGAGTTAAATTCCCTTAAGAATTTCTTGGATGCTCAGTTTAAGATCAAAGATTTGGGACATGTTTATTACTTTCTTGGTTTTGAGATTTCCTCTCACCCTCAGGGGTACATTATGCATCAACACAAATATTTGACTGATTTGCTTGCTGAGCTTAATTGTTGACATTTTTCTCCTATTTCTACCCCTCTCGACATTTCTATCAAGTTCCATAAGGATATGGATTCCCCTTTTGTTGATCCTAGCATTTTTCGACGTCTTGTTGGTAAGTTAAATTTTCTTCAGCGCACAAGGCCTGACATTGCATTTGTTGTCCAGCATTTGAGGCACTTTCTGCAACATCCTCATGAACCCTACTTGTTGGCTGACCTATATGTTTTACGCTATCTTTGCAGGGATCCTTCTCAGGGAATTTTACTTTCCAGTTCTCCAGATTTTTCTCTTCATGCATTTTCGGATTCAGATTGGACTGCTTTCTCTATTTCGAGAAAATCTATCTCTGGTCATTTTATTTTACTTGGTGGTAGTCCTATTTCTTGGAAGAGTAAGAAGCAACCCACTATCTCATTATCCTCTGTTGAAGCAGAGTATAGGGCCTTACGCTGGGTCGTTGCCGAAATTGCTTGGTAGGTTAGACTTCTAGGTGATCTTGGCCTCTCTATTACTACTCATGTGCCTGTATTTTGTGATAGCCAGACAACCTTACATATAGCTAAGAATCCGGTATTTCATGAACGCACCAAACATATTGAGATCGATTGTCATTATGTTCGAGATTGGCTCAGTACTGGTCTAATTTCTCTTCATTTTATTTCTAGTGCTAACCAACTTGTTGACATTATGACCAAGGCTCTTGTAGGTCCTTCTCACCATTCTATCTTATCCAAACTTAGAGTGCTTTCCCCCTCCAGCTTGAGGGGGGCTGTGAAGATACAGGCCACAGCTGACAAGGCCCACCACATTAAAGAGTTAAAGCCCACTTGGTAGTTGTGCTGCACCTATTCATCCGACCCAAATTTATTGTTGTTTAGGATAACTTGTACATATATAAAGGCAAAGATATTTTGTAAGAAACAAGTGGCATTATACAGATTCTAGAAGCATCGTTCAAGTTCTCTCTTTTCTCTCTCTTTTCAATTTCTTTTTATTTACTCTGAGTTTCGTTCTTTTGGGATTTTCACGATTGCTTGTTGATGCAAGCTTAACAAGACCTTAATTAACGATGAATTCCAAGCCATCCATCAACATGTTCTTCTCTATATGTAGTCTGTAGTTGCCAATTGGGCTTGATGGTAGCATCGCCATGTTTTTATTTGGAAAAATTATAGAAAGTAACATACTTAAAACTATAATTATAATAAATAGCAACACTTTTGTAAAATTACGGTTTATAGAAAGAGTAACATTATTTTACTCATTAATTAGGCTAATGCATGTTTTACTCTCACTACTTTATATTTTCCTATTTTCACTCCATTATTTTACCTCCCCCAAATATAGTCATATCTTTTACCCCCTTTTTTTCATCTTATTTTTTTATCATTTTATTTTTTTATTTTATTTTATTTTCATTTCTTTTATTTCCACTTTATTTTCTCTCTTCTATTTCTCTTCTTTTTTTCCTTTTTCCTTTTTTTATTCTTTTTATTTTTTGTTTTCTTTTTTCCTTTTTTCATATTTGAAGATAATTATCCTCATGATCTTCAAGATTTCAAAATAAAATATCATTACTGTCTTTTACTCTCTTATATCTCTACCTTTTTTTTTT
>NC_061111.1:200303881-200329439 GCF_002878395.1 Capsicum annuum | reverse complement strand
TTTTTTTTCTTTTTTTTTTTTACACTTCTATTTCTCTTTCTTTGTTTTTTCTTTTTCACTTCTCTTTTTTTTCTTTTTTTTTTCTTTTAGTTTTTTTTTTCCAGTTTTTTACTCTTCTATCTCTAACTTTTATTTTTGAAAAGAAAAATATGTATATCACATACAGATGTTCAAAAAACATACAAAATGCATAGCCATACAGATCTGGATATGTATTTACAGTACAAAATATACATCTGTAATTACGAAATACATATCATATTCATTTTAAATAGTAACAAACATAACTATATTGTATATCTTCATATGTATTTGCGAAATCTAAAGGTGACTCATATAAAATAAGAATATACATATGGATCAGGTATGTATTCTGTAAATACATATGAAGAGCTATATTTATTTTCTACTTTGTTGGATTTGTCTTTGAACTGTACATACTTTGTCATTTTAGAGGGTAACATATGTGCTTATTTATTTTCTTTTACTGTTTTAAGATATGTATATGTATTTTTTTATTACCTATATGCATATGTATAATTGTCATTTTTGTTATAGAGATTTAGAGTTTTATATGTTTATATATACATGCGAGTCAGATATGTATTTATATAAATACATATGCAGATGTATATGTATGTTTTTTACCGTAAATACATATGCAGATCTGTATGTCTATTTTTTTTGTATATTCTTTTGAATATGTATATATGATATAGATACTTGTCTTTTAAAAATAAAAGATAGAGATAGAAGGGTACAAAAAAGAAAAAAATAGAAAAAAACAAAAACAAAAAATAAAAATTTGAAAAAAAAGAAGTGAAAAAGGGAAAAAAATAGAAATAGAAATAGAAACTAGAAATAAAAGTGTAATAACAAAAGCGAAAAAAATAAAAAAAGAAGAAGAAGAAAATGAAAAAAAATATAAGAAAAGGAAAAAAGAACAAAAATAAATAAATAAATAAATAAATAAATAAATGAATGAAAAAAGAAAAAAAGAGAAGTAGAAGAGAGAAAATAAAGTGGAAAGAAAAAATGGAAAAGAAATAGAAAACAGAATTAAAAAAATAATAAGATGAAAAAACTAACAAGGAAAAATAGTTAGAGATATAAGAGAATGATATTTTAAAAATTTGAAGATCATGAAAATAATAATCTTCATATTTGAGTTTGATTTGGAAAAGGAATCTACTAATTTAAATAAGAGTAATTTATGGGAATTTAATTAGATGGAATAATTATTCCTTATTTAACTCAACTAATTTGAGTAAAACAAGGACAACAAATCATGTTGTATATATATTTATATAGCAACCGTTTACTTAAATACAAAATACAATTTGTTATATTTTACAATTATGAAGCTGTTGCTATAAAAGTTACAATTAAGACCCTATAGTTATTATTTCTAAAATTTTCCCTTTTTATTTGCCAATTCGGCCTAGCATACCAGCATCGCCATGCTGCCCATTGGGCCTGACATGACTAGCGTACCTTATGTGTTGTGTTCTTTCTTTGGGCCGACTTGCCCATTGGGTCATTCCAACAAATGTTGATCAAAGACGATTAAAACTTGAAAAGGTAATGTATTTTAGTCTATTTTATCGTGACAGCGATTTGTCAAGAGTAATATGCTTTAGTTTAATTAATCTTGATTCTATCGAGTGATTTTTGAAGTAATATAAACATAGATGTGTGATTTTTCCGTTACAAACAAAATTAAACTAACTTTACTGCATAAACTTTGATAACTGATCGACCATTTGCGTAATGGACTCATAGTTCCTCTATTTTAGTCTTAATAGTAATGTTAGGTTGGAATCTCAATTACATAATCTTGTTTCTTATCATTTAAATTGCACGATTTCCGATTCAACTAGATTTGTCCTTAATTTTTATCTTTCAAATAAACCGGTGTTTAATTTTTGCACGTAACAATCAAACTTATTCTTTGCAGGAAGATGCATGCAACTATAATGTTGAAAGTTGGTTTCTTGATTTGTTTCAGTCCGTTGGTGCTGTATGGTATATATAATCTAGCAAAAATACCTAAAAAAATTGTATGGTATTGGTCAAATATATGCATCAACAATTGAATATTAAGCCATCATCATGATACCAATTCTTGCAGGAGTAACTAAGCGTTTATATTTGTTTCACCAAAATCTCAATAACAATAGTAAAAATACATAAAAATTAAACCGCGGTTTAAGACTTCAAGTACTTCAGCCAAATTATACACGAATCTAGACCTAATAATTAAATATTTTGCTCCATATTAGTTTAATCTTGATGTAATAATTACACAAAATAAATGTCCAGACTTTTATATACCCAAAAGACAGAAAATATCCAGTTTTTGTGCCTTTCTAATATAAGCTCTACCTATAATCTACGCAGCAAAAATAAGTACCCAGTCGAACAAGAGTTTGGAGCCTAAAGGGCAAGTTTTTTTAATCAAAATTTCAAAAAAGAATACATCAAAATGAAAAATTTTCAATTTCATTAAAAAGTTACAAATTTCGAAAAGTACAAGGTATTACAAGGTAAATGGAGTCATTAACCTTGTAAGGTAGGATCTCATATTCACCTTATTAGGTAGGATCCCATGCTTACCTTGTAACAACTTCAGAATTCTCGATGCTATATAAAGAGTGTAAGTGTAGGTTTATTTCTTGTATCAACTCAATTTTTTTTTGTTAAACTTCATAGCTCAAAATATTTGTTGAACTTTATTCATTTCTTACTTTAAAATGGATAACGTATGAGTAAATTTACATTGGGGTGGTGAAGTTTCGCATGATGGAGATTCAATGCGATATAGTCAGCATCCTATAGTGGTTCAATCATTTTCTTTATCTCTCGAATATGATCGTTTGAAAAGGTTGTTTAGGAGTAAAAATGGTATTACTAATCCAGAAGATGATGTGGTTATTTCTGGACGATATCCGAATTATTTTACATCTAACGGACAATCAATATTTGATGAAACTCCTATTTGGAATGATGCTTCTTTATCTTTATGTCTTCGCACCATTGAAATTTTTGGTAATCGCTTTAATCTACAGACGCTTGATATGTATGCGTATGGGGAACATTCCCCTATTGTTGAAGAACCCACAGATGGTGAGTTTGATCTTTGAGTAAGTCAAAATTCTTTGAATTTGAATATTGATTCTTCAAGAATGACACTAGAACAACAATTTGATGTTGAGTTTGAAATACATTATCAAAACTCACCCAGACTTGTGAATAATTTTGATATGGGAGGACCTAGAAATGCGTCTATGACTTTGAAAGTTCTTAATTCAAGTGGCCCCTAATATCCTTCTTCGGTGGAGGCAATTGATAGGTAATAAACAACCCATTTTATTTAATTAAGTAATTTTTTTTCTTATAATTAATGAGATGATTTATTCATTTTTACACATGCATGACAATACTGACTTAACGTAGGTTTAGGCTTAACAAGTTGATATGATAACAATAAAATTTGACAAATTAGTAAGTTACAAAAATGATTAATAATATTATACTGCATAGTTGTTTGTTAGGTATTGAAAAAAAATTATATAAAAAGGTGATTAAAGTATATCTTAAAGTGAAATTTTTTTGATGAAATAGACTTTGAACAAAAACAAACACCCAAACAATATAGATGAATAGAGTGAAATGGGTAATGTGAATAAATGAATGAAATGAATGGGGTGGTATATAAAAGAAAATTAATAAGGTAAAAGATACATTTTACCTTGTAAGGTAAGGAATACATTTTACCTTGTAATGTAGTGCATTTGAAATAAATTCGTCACTAAATAGTTTCTCCGTCCATAAATACTTGTTCACTTTTGACTTGACATATATCTTAAAAAATAATAAATAGATGGTTGATTTTACTATATCACCCTTTGCATATAATAAATTTCTTACTTTGAAAAATACAATGAGCGATGTACTGTATTTAATACCAAGGATAAGATAGGTAAAAATGGATAAATTATTCATTGATTTTATAAACTAAACAAGTATTGTTGGACATTCCCGGGTAGAAAAATGGATAAATAAAGATGTACAGAGGGAGTACATTGATGTCATTAAATTTTCAACTCTCACCAACTTTTTCAGTCAAATACATAATAGATAAGGTAAGTGACTTCATTTACCTTATAAGGTAAAAATCACAATTTTACCTTACACTTTAACACGTGGACTAACAACCGTTAACTTTTTAATGGTCTGTTTTGAAATTTTATTATTTTGATGTGCCCTTTTGAAATTTTAACTAAAAAAATTTGTCGTTTAAACTCCGAACTCGTCGAAACAATTTATCATAGAAGTAAGAATCTATAGCAAAACGTTATAATGTACGTATGATTTTCTTTTAACTTCTTTTCCTTCACTTGCTATAGCATTTAAATCAATTTTTTAATAATTTAAATTGTTTCAAATAAAACCTCCGTCAATAGTGGTTGAAATTTATTTAAATAAAATAAAGACAAAATGATCTTCTGGACCCTTGTACTATGTCGATTTTGTAAGTTGGACACTTCTACTTACATGTTTGTCATCTGAACTCTTGAATTCATTAAAAATTTTTTTTTCACCCTTTGACCGTTGACCTTGCCTATGTGGCATTGAAATAGTGACTAGGACAAAGAGAGTGTAGCCACAAGCCTGGGGTGCGAGTGGGGGTCAATTTTTGACCAATTTTACATTAAAATAATTTTAAAATATATATACTAAAATTAAAAAAATAAATAAAAAGGATCTTTTTTTTCTCTCCATCTTTTTAAATTTAAAAATATTTTTAAAAATTTAAAAATAATTTTAAAATATTTTTAAAAATTTAAAAAAAATAAAAATATTTTTCCCTCCCCCCCCCCCCCCCTCCCCACCCCCGCCCCCCCACCACCCCCCACACTCCCCAGCCCCTCCCCACCCCAGCCCTAACACCCCTTCCAGCCCCATCCCCGTCCCCACCCTCAACCCCTTCCAGCCCCCACACCCCACCCCAACACTCTTCCAGCCCCCTCCCCCTACCTTCACTTTTTATTTTTTATTTTAATTTTCCCTCAATTCAATTCTTTTCATTTTTTTTGAATAAAAATTTAAATTTAAATTAATTTTTTTTTTTGGATTAAAATTTAAATTTGAATTTAGAGTGAGTGATAGTGAATATTGAAAAAAAATAGTGAATTTCGCTTGAAAAAAATTAAACTTTTTGTGATTTTTTTTAAAGATATTCAAATTTAAAAATAAAAAATTTATTATGTTTGTATATATGAATTTATAGTTAAAAATTTAAATTAGTTGGAGAAGAATTTTAATTATTTGGAATGAATTTGATGTATAATTTGCGAGCAAAAATAAAAACATGATTATTCAAATTTTTCTACAATTATAATTTTTCTTATTTAATTAAATTAATTTTAATATTTAATTTTTTATTTAGCATTTTATAAATGAATTAAAATTTAATGTAATACTTTTTTTAATTTTTTGATTTTTAAATTTTTTTTTAAACGATGTGGCAGATGAGGCAGACGTGACAGCTGGCGTGGGGAGAGTGTGTTACAATCACTAAAAAAGGGTATAAAATGTTGCTTTTTAGTGAGTTCAGGGGTCCAGATGACAAACATGTAAGTAGAAATATCCATCTTACAAAACCAACATAGTATAAGGGTCCAGAAGTTCATTTTCCCTAAAATAAAATATAAAGGGTGAGCAGGCCAATATGCATTTACAAGTCAGAATTCAGAGATGATCAAGACAAATTCATAGTTCTCCTTATTACAGTCAAATTGTTAGTTGGAGTAAATCATTATTCAATATGTACTAATTAGTAAAGATCATGGCTATTAACGAGATCTATTCTTTGAATTTTTCGGTTTAGTCGAGGAATATTTTGATGTTTCAAAATTTACATATTATTCTATATTCTCATCCAACGTTATTTGCTACGTATAGTAGGTATTTTTTTTTTAACTAGTTTAGTTGTATATGTCTTTGATTTAAAATTAAATAATTTTATCTATTGCATACATTTTTAAATGAAGTGTAAAAATGTAAATCACTTTTCAAAGATTCGTCACACTTTAATATAATAATGTAAATATAAACATATTTTTTAGTATAATCACACATATATTTTACATCATCATTTTTGCGTTTGACGTTCTCTTGCTGCCAGAGGCTAAGAGAAACGCGACAATTTGAACCGTATTTGTGGTACAGTTACTTTTTTTTTTTTTTTTTTATAGTTAAAATCTTTTTTTGGTTTTAAAGTCAAATCTTTACAAAATCATTGATTACATTCTTATTACGTACTTAAAACTTTTTAAATTTGGTACATCTTAAATTTTTCTTATTCTAACGCTTTTATATTTATTTCTAGATTTTTTAAATTTTCTTAAAATCAAATTTAGTTGATTTGAAATTCTTAAACTAATGGAAAAAGTATTAGTTGTCATTAATTCTGATGACGAAAAATTTATCATAAATATATTTAATTAATTTTTAACTCTTAAATATTATAAAAAATAGTGAAAAAACTATTTTGTCTAAAGCAAAGACTTTTAGTGTCTGTTTGGGATTTTCTTATTTCCTAAAGAAAAGCACTTATTTTAAGAAAAAAATATTTTTTTTAAAAAGAAGGGTGTTTGGTAAACTTGCAAAAGTGTTTTTTAAAAAAAAAGCAGAAATTTTCTGTTTTTCAAAAAAAAATAGAAGCAGAAAATTACTTTTTTTCATGACTAAAATATCCTTATCACTCTCTCTCTCACACACACACTAATATATATATATATATATATATATATTATGATTTATATATTATTATTTTATTTTCACTCAGTTTCTTTAAATAAATTTTAAAAAATCATTGATGATGATTTGAAGAATATATAATTTTTTATTTTTTACTATTAATGATAACAAATGACAGATGAATAACATTACAAGAATAAATGATATTTTGACAACGTTCGTAAAATTTTCTCGAATATTTAATTTTAAATAAATAATTCATGAAAAGCGGTATATTTGTTATCATGTAGTTTACATATTAGAAGAAGGAGATGAGCCTTCTGGTAACCTTTAGAAAAACAAGACAGATCTTCTACTAGTATGGAGATATTGCATCATAAAATTAGGAGTGAAATCATTGAGAATTTTGTGATGTATGAAGGACTAATTATTTTTATCGTTAATTTTTTAATAAATAATAATTTAATTTATGAAATAATTTTTATATTTATTTTTGTTTGATATTTTAAAGTGATATTTAAATTATTTAAGTAATATATCATTATTAATATTTTTAATGTATTTATGTATATAAATATTGATTGAAAATTTTAGAGTACGGGTGTTTTAATTAAATAAAAATAAAATTTTAATTAAAAATATTATAATAGATCTTTAAAATAAATTTTCTTTATAAATTAATTTTTGCAGTAAAAGTCTATTGATACATGTCCTTTATGGTTATTTGTCTCAAAAAAATACTTCTTGAAAAAGATTATCCAAACACAATCTGTTTATCAAAAGTACTTTTCAAATAAATTTATCAAACACAAATTATTTTTTTCGAAAGTATTTTTCTGAAAATCTATTTTTTAAAAGTGCTTCTTAAATAAGCAGTTTTGTAACAGCAATCCCAAACGGGCTCTTACTAAAGGATAAAAAATTCAAATTTCTAACATTCTTCACACTTTTAATATATTTGAGATAAAGATTAGAGATACGGATAAGACCTGACAATAATCAATGGCGGAGCCAAGAATTTAGCAAAGGGTGTGTAAATTTTCTTCTCAGTTATGTTAAGGGTGTGCAAAATTAAATATATACTCATAATAGCTAACATTTAACCTTTATAGACCACGTGATTACTCGACGAAAGGTGTTCACCTGACCACCCTTCATATAAGGTGGCTCCGCCCATGACAATAATTGTTTCTCTTTTCATCTTTACTAGGGGTGTTCATAGTTTGGTTTCTAACCAAACCAAACCGTGATCCAAATCAAACCGATTAAAAAAATCGATATTTGGTTAGGTTTAGTTTGATTTGGTTTTGAATTTTAAAAAATCGATAATAATTTAGTTTGGTTTGGTTTTACTCTAAAATAACCGACAAAATAGTCAAACCGAACCGATATATATATATATATATATATTATTTATATATTATTCATAAATACAATATAAATATTCATTATATTTTATATTTTAATCATGATTTAACTTTAGTCGTAATACATTAAGTCATGTCTTCATCCAGTTGATAGTACTTTATGAGATTCTAAATGAATTTCGCACTTTGAATGACAAATGATACTAATTGTGAAAATAATATCTTGTTGTATATTGAAATTTATAGTTGAGATTCATTTGACTATAGATAATCACTAATTGTAATTTTTTTTAACCTCGTTGAGTAAGAAGTTTATGTGTTCACTTTTTGAGGGGTTTATGATATCATTCTGTTAATGTAGTTTTAAAATATCTTTTTAGAAGCGTTCATATGGTGTTGTTCATAGCTTTGTCGAAGTATAACAATTAGTTGACATCTTAATTTCAAGTTTGAGATACAACACTCGGTTAACATCTTAGATGTTAGATTGATATTATTTTTTTAAGGGAAAAGACTCAAATATGCTACTGAACTATCAGAAATGGCTCATTTACGCCATCCGTTAAAAGTTGGGCTCATTCATGCCATCGCCGTTGTAAAATCGGTTCATCCATGCCATTACTTTTTAACGATGGTTTTTAAAAACCGCTTTGCCACGTGGCCTCTTATTAGAGGTCCACGTCATTTAAATTTTTTTTTTTTTTTGGATCCATTAAAAAAATTTTAATGTTTTTTTTGCCAATTATGACAAAGTGATATTTTTAATGGCTCTTAACTATTTAACCATTAAGATCCATAACTTGAATAGGTATATATTACTAGAAATGACAATTAAAAAATAGATGTGAAGATATTATTTGAAATTGAGCCGAGGGTTTATCGGAAATAACTTCTCTATCGCACTTCAGAGTAGTGGTACGACTGTGTGTGTTCTACCCTCTTCATACCGCACTTTGTAAAAATACATGGAATATGTTGTTATAAAATATAAATACAATGATTAATTGCATGTACTAAAAATATATACTTCATTTCTTTGTATGGCTAGTTGGACAGCCATGTATCACTATATTAAGATCAACGAATACATATGTAATTGTATATCAACAAAACTTCTCTTTTTTTTTTCTTTTTTTTCTACGATACATGCTCACTATTACCTAGTTATTTCAGTTCTAAATTATAATTTAAATTCAAATATATTAGAGTTGTGTTGGAAAATTCTGATCGTAACAAAATTCCACCAGATTGTAGCCTACATGCACATTAATTTCTATATATGAAGCTTAAAGACGTGGATTTTAGAACAAAGGAAAAATTTTCCATAAAAGATTATTAAAAAGTAAAATGTAAACAAACAAATATGCGTATATATTGACGTAGCTTCTTAAAAGAAAGAATACAAGAACAGTAGACAATGATAAAATTAATTTTTTCGTTTTCACAGTCTCTAAAATATAAGGACAACATGAAGAGATTAAACGTTATTTACTGAAGCGTATTTACGTGGAAATTATCGGGTTCACGTGAATCCATGTTCTTCTTTCTAGATCATACATAGCACTGTTATATATATATAAAAAAAAAATACTTAAATATAATGGTACCACTACTCTGAAATGCAATAGAGAAGTTATTTCCGATAAACCCTCGGCTCAATTTCAAATAATATCTTCACAATTATTTTTTAATTGTCATTTCTAGTAATATATACCTATTCAAGTTGTCTCTTAATGGTTAAATAGTTAAGAGCCATTAAAAATATCACTTTGTCATAATTGTGCAAAAAAAAATATTAAAAATTTTTTAGTGGATCCAATTTTTTATTTTTTTTTTAAATGATGCGGCAAGACGGTTTTTTAAAAGCCACAGTTAAAAAGTAATGCATGGATGTACCGATTTTATAACGGCGATGGCATGAATGAGCCCAATTTTTAACGGATGGCATAAATGAGTCATTTCTGATAGTTCAGTGGCATATTTGACCCTTTTCTCTTTTTTTAATTCTCAACTTTTATCATTAGATAAAGTTATAAACTGATCAAACCGATGGTTATTTTTTTGTTTGGTTTGATTTGGTTTTAGAAATTTAAAAACCGACTAAGTTGATTTAGTTATGATTTTGATCAATAATCGACCCATAAACACCCCTAATCCTTACTGTTCATCTAATATGTGCAATAATTTAGTTTATCAATATTATAATAAATGTATGTCAGTTTTTAATTAAAAATTATAGGCATGAACGGTTTTCAGACGATCCACATGGAAAATAATTCTTTGTTGTAAAATTTGTATGCTACTTTTGAAATTTTGAATCCTCCTTGTAGACACCTAATTTTGTCCCTCCCGAAGACCCAAGTTACACATTTTTATCCCTGTTTTACCACGTGCCTTCACGATTATATCCCATAAAAATACAAAAAAGAACAAACCCACTAACAAACCTAATCCCCAAATATTCTTTTGCAAAAAAATTAACCACCCCTCCTATCAATTTTGGACAACACATCACTACCCCATGCCCCATACCCTACCCCACCTACCCTACTCCACCCACCTCACAATATATGCACGGATACACACATATCCAAGGGAAAGGTTTTTTGGCAAGGAACAGTAACAACAAAAAGCACCATCAGTAACCAAAAAAAGGGGAAGAACATCTCAAAAATTGTTTTGCCTTTCTTCTCCAAAAAATGGAGCACGCCATTAGCATACACAGTACACACTCATCTTCCTCTTTTTCTTCCGATCTACACTCCCCCTCACGATTCACATTACACACACGATACACAGACAAAAAAAATGGAGGGATAGTCATTTTTGATTTCGGGTCACTGTTCCGGCGACCCAGTCACTGGATTTCGATACTTTCCGTTAGCTCGCTTCCTTCATAGCTTATCGAAAAAATAGACGACACACACGGAGTAAAGGGAAACCGAGAAGAGACTAACAGAGCGAGAGAGAGCTGGACGAGTTGAAACAAAGAGCTGGTCAGAGTGATAGACCGGGAAAGAGAGACAGCTGGTCGGAGTGATAGACCGGGAGAGAGAGCTGGACGACGTGAAAGAGAGAACTGGTCGGAGTAATAGACCGGGAGAGAGAGAAAGAAAACAGAGAAGGGAGCTAGCTCGGATTCCGGCGAAGCCTCACCGAAATATATCGTCCCGCACTACTGAACTACCAAAACACCTAAACCAGACCAATCCCACATTCTTCATACTGTTTGGGTTGACAGAGCTCTGATAGAGCCGTGAACGAGAACCTACTCCGATTCCGACGGGATTCTCCAATAGTTAATTCGAAATTTGTGATTTGATTTGAGTTGAGATTCTCGGACGACTCGTCATTCCTTTCATAAATCGATCAAAAATATTCGAAATTTGCGAGGTCGACATTGAGGTTCCAGTTGGGTCGAGGTTTTGTTGCCCGTGAATTTCAATCCATCACTGATTTCGGAATAAAATGAACGACTGAGGTCCAATTCTATCTTTTTTTTTTAATTTTTACTTAATCATGAATAATTTGCGTGTTTGGTATGTTCGAATATGTGTTATGTGTTGGTTGATGTTGGTTTTGGATTTTTGAAAAGCGAATTGATAAATCGAAGCATGTGCTAATCATTGGTTGGGGATGAATTTGGGGACGGGAATCAAAAACTGATAAAAGTGAATATTACGATATTTTTGATACGTTGTTGATATTGAATGTGATATGTCGTCGATGGGTAGGCAATATAGGTTCGGGTAGGTACATTTTAAAACTTGTTATTTTGGTTGAATGTTAGAATGTGCGTGTGAACGTTTTCTTTCTAGTTTATCGTATTTAATTCAATTGTATAATTTGGCCGGAGAATGCCCCGAAGTATCTGTATATATTTATTCACTGGGGAATGCCCCGAGGAATTTTGTACGCTAAGGATGTTCGTGATCAAGGCCCGAAGCATCGGGTAAAGCATGGTTTAGGACTAGTGTAGGTTATTTCAGTATTTTTATTTTGGGTTGTAATAATTAGACTGGACTTTACATTTTGATTTTGTTTTGTTATTGTTTGATTATTTTGCGTGGTTTTGTGTGGTTTGTACATTTCGTAATGCCAAAGTAGTTGATACACTCTACCCAAGCGACCGTGGTTGAACCTTAGGATCGAGGGATGCCTAACACCTTCTCCTCGATCAACAGAATTCCTTAGCCGGAATCTCTGTTCGCAAACCAGTTTAAGAGTCAAATGGTTTCGAAAAGGATTTTCTAAAGGTGACTTGGCACACCGGATTATGCCAAGTGGCGACTCTGAATAAAAAATGCAAATAATCCTTTTTCGAAACAAATTTTCATTTCTTGTCACTTAAATAATAAAACTCTTTCGAACTTTAAAATATACCATTTTTTTGGAGTACGTGAAAAAGGGGTGTGACAGCTTCTGGCGACTCTACTGGGGACTTATGACAAGTTTTCAGAATTCGAGCTATTTTTGGAGTCGTATCGGCTTTGTTTGGCATTACGAGTGTATAAGCATTGTTTGTGGTTATTGTTTGTGTTATTTTCACTTTTGTGCTTTTTCGTGCTCTTTGTTTATAGTATTTATCCTATGTGTTACCGCTTTATATCTATCATCATGAATCCACCCTCCGGCCTTCTTTCTGCAACAAGTCCGTAGTACACGTGTCGTACACAACCTCTAGTTGAGTCACCCTTATTTTAGGGGGGAGCCGTCAGTGTTATGGAGTAGGTGGAAAGCAAAGCAGTCACTATCGACCATACGCTCCCCCGAACAGCCTTGTTAGTGAACCACAACGTAGGCCAGCCTTTAGGTCATGCTTATGTGCATCATACGGAGACTTAGCGGGACCCACATGGCCCTTTGTAGGAGACTCATCTCTAAAGCATCCCTACATGCTAACTGTTGCATTTTTAAGGGCAACGTGGTCATTTGATGGACTGATTTTTTGAAAAAATAAATAAATAAAAAAATTAGGAGTAAGGTGGGTAGGCAAAAATCAAAAAATATATATATAAAAAGTAAGTCAAAAGGAATGAAAAAAAAGAGGAATGTCGTAGTTTATTTTAGAATTCGTTATGGCTTTTGTTTTTACAATCCAAAAAAAAAAACTCCAAAAGATTTTTTTACGTTTTGTAAAGTACCGTAAATTCAAAAAGAAAAAAATGAAATGATGAAAAAGAAAAAATTTTTGTTTGCCTTTTCTACTTATTTGTCAAAAACAAAAATGCCAAAAAGATTTTTCTTCATAATTGGTGTTGTCAGTGTCTAGCTGAAAATCCAAAAGTTTTTTTTTTTTCGTTTGTTTTTGGTAGTGTCTCTTAAGTTAGGGTCAATTTATTAGTTAATCATTAATTGTCCAATCTGATTGAACTACGCATACCTGATTTCCTTCCCTCGGGTTGGGATACATAGGCAACCCTCAGCGGGTCCGGTAATTTTTTGTGTCGGCCTTGGTCTTAGTATTTGCCTAGATCTCTCGTCCCGTAATCTAGAGTTGTTTGCCAAGTAGACTGATTTTGCTCAGTACTTCTGTTCGGCAAATTAGAATCATGAATGTGGTCTGTCCCATCGACATATGTTTGCGTCAAAAATCCCAAGGGTTGGGAATCTCCTACTCCTATCGAATTTTGAGATAACGTCTCGTGTGTTATTACAGGATGGATTTGTCCACCAAGTCTAGAGTTCTGATGGTTGTCAAGGTGCCCAAAAAGTTAATCAAATGGTGGGATATGTTTAACTATGTTGATCAGCAGAAACTGGTTAAAATATTAGGTGATCTTACGGAACTTCTGCATATTACCCCTCGTCCAGATTTAATAGAGGCCTTGTTGACCTTTTGGGATCCAAGTAGTTTGGTGTTCAGGTTTGGGGAATGTGAAATGACTCCTACTTTGGCGGAAATACCTGGTTTGTTGCATTTTCCCTATATCGAGAAGGATATGATCGGAGCACGAAATCATACTGGCGTGAGATTTTTGCAGTCTTGTGGTTTAAAAAGTAAGGGTATCCGTTTGGGTTGTTTAAGTGACTCGTGGGTTTCCCTAGATTTTTTGTTCGCTAGATTCGGGCCCTCGGAAAGTTTTGATTGCTTTTGGGATGAATTTCATGTGACTAAGGCGAAGTGGGAGAAAAAGTGTCTTGAAGTCTTCACCCTCGCTTTGTTAGGTATTTTAGTGTTTTCACTAGAAGAAAAACGTATTAATACCCGTTTGCAATCTGTGGTGATGGCCCTATTTCATAAGGATCAAAATGACAAGGGCATTAATCAAAAGGGCAGGTTCACTCTCATACCCATGATCTTAACAGAAATATATAAGGCTCTAACCGAAGTGAAGAAGGGAAGGAGATTTTTTGAGGGCAGTAACCTGATATTGCAGTTATGGATGATGGAGCATTTGTATGCGCCTTCTTTAGTTAGACCAGACGTGTTAGATCGTTGTATTCCCAATCGAGTGAAAGCCATGGACTCCAGGTTGCGTTTGGATAAATTTTCGTTACCCGTGGGAGTCGACGCTTGGATTGAATTTCTTGAGTCAAGAACCAGAGATAACATTTTTTGGATCTGTGGATTCAACCAAAGGTAGTATTGTTGGGTTGTCAGACACAGTTCCCTTTAGTTATGTTAGGGCTCAATTGCACTAGACCATACAGTCCTTCTAGGGTAATGCGCCAGTTGGGTAGGTTGCAGGACGTGCCACCAGCAGTGGATCTTCTGAAGAATGTTGAGTAATTCAAGGACCAAGCCTTAGGTGAGAGCAAGTACGAGCAGTTTTGGAAGCATACAACAAAGCTGGGTGTGAACACACTCAAAGAAAGTTTGGATAATCCGGGGTACACTCAGGGATATGGGGTCTGGCTTCAATCTATTCCTCGGGGTATCAGTTAACCCTTACCAGTGCATCTTAGAGGGAGAATACAGGAAGAATGCATAGTAGACGACCATCAGGATGAAAGTGAAGGGTCCAAAGTGGAAACACTGAGAGTTCAGTTAACAGATTTGTTCAAAACGGTAGAAAGGTGTCAGAATAATCTTTCCAATTGCACTCCTCATGAAGCGGGAATACGGGCTCGAAGCTTCTTCCCCGGTATCAGGGTGTCTTTACAGGATATGCTACAAAGTTTAAATGGGAGAAAGAGAACTTCAGAGGCAGGTCCATATCAGCCAGGGTCATCACGCTGAGCACTAGTCTGAAAGAGCACTACTTATCTTTATTCAGTTTGAGTCTTTTATGTGTCTGTCATTGTAGGGTGGTGTCTGTTTTAAGTCGAAGTCAAGTTGTTTTTGGTATTAGAGTTTTTGTTTTAGTAATTTCACCTATGCCGTCCTAGGGGTCTTGAATGTTGTTTAGTATTTGCTGTTTAGTTTTAAAGTGGTCCCGAACTTTTGTACGTTTTTGTTGTTTTCTTTCTTCAAATGTTATGATGTTACGTCTTTACTTGTTTGTTTATTTTTGTTTTCGTAAAAAAAAAAAATGATTGGCCCGAACTACGCAAGATTTGATTCATGTACAACATGATACGTAGGCAACCTACTTTTGGGTTCGATCTAATCATTTTGTTTTGATGTTTTTCATTATTTTTCCTCTTTTAAAGAAAAACAAAAGCCATAACGAATGATAAAATAAAGGTAGATACCGAGAGAAAAGAAAAGAGTAGAGATTGATACGAAAAAAAAGAGAAGAAAAAAAAGAGAAAAGAGAGGGAAGGAAAAATAATAAGTGTAGATAAAAAATAGTGTAGAAAAAAATCAAGATGATGATAAAGTGACCTCGCTACCCTCAAAAGTTGGTAGAAATGAGCATGAATTTAGGGCAATTTTACCAATGTAATTCCCATGTTTGTTGTGTGCCCTAATTCTAACGGATGTCGTCTTTGATGAGCATGTTCTTTCAGATAACAGTGGTAGGTTTGCAGTACTCTGGCTAGTCACCCATACTTCACCAGATCTAAAGCAAAGCTCACCATGTCTAGCAGAGAGATTGAAAATTCGCTCAATGACCCGGATTAGGATCACAGGGAAGAAAGTCCTGAACATAATGATGAGGTAGTAAGGCTCAGGCAACAATTGATAGATTTACACCGGGCATGGGCCAGTGGAATGCCTTCTCCTCCGCTCCCTGAAGGTCTTGGGAATATCTCTAATTGCCCACCGCTCTCTCAGGCGCAATTCTCCGTTCCTACTGAGACACCTGAGCACGCGCTGGGATTCACTCCGCGATATTATTACCCTGGCAATTTTGGTGTGCCCTTGGCAGCACCCCAATCAAGACCGCTGCTCAGCCAGCGCCACCGATTACACCAGTATTCGTGGCTCCGCCACCATATAAAACTCCAATATATGTTGCGCGTCCCATAATGAGGCTTCCCAGGTCTGCCAGTGAGCCAGTCCTGAAGGTTTCAGATAGTCAGTATTATGCGTCGGAGCCTACTTTGCAGATGAATAAACTGTATGGGTACACTCAGCCGCCTGCATTTCCATTTGATAAGGAGAAAGCTGTCGCAACGGAGGAACAGGATATCATAGCTCGAAAATTGAAAATTTTAGAACAAGCGATGAGAAATTTGTAAGGAATCGGAGATTACAGGAGTGTTTCTTATAAAGATCTTTGCATGTTCCCAGACATCAATCTTCCCCCCGGTTTTAAGATGCTTAAGTTCGAGAAGTATGCAGGACACGGCGATCCCATGGCACACTTAAGACATTATTGCAACCAGTTGAGGGCTGCAGGAGGAAAGGAAGAATTGCTCATGGCCTTCTTTGGCGAGAGTATTTCAGATCTGGCCTCAGAATGGTTTATTGATCGAGATATCGATAAATGGAACAGATGAGATGATTTGGCTTCTGAATTTGTTCAACATTTTCAGTACAATATCGACTTGATTTCGGACGAAAAATCCTTGGTCAACATGAAGAAGAAGAGCACTGAAGGTTTTAGGAAATACACGATAAGGTGGCGTGAACAGGCCGCCAGGGTAAAGCCTCCAGTGAAAGAAAGTAAGTTGGTAGAAGTTTTCATTCAGGCGCAGGATGAGACCTATTTTCAATATTTACTTCCGGCAATGGGAAAGTCTTTTATGGAAGTTCTCAAAATGGGGGAGATGATAGAGGACGGAATTAATACCGGCCGAATAGTGAGTTTGCCGCATTAAAAGCCACCACGCAAGCGATTTAAGGTGTATCTGGTGCATTTGGAGGTAAAAAGAAGAAAGAGGATGTAGTGACTGTTGTAGCTTGAACCCATTCCTATCCCAAAAGACCACCTCGCCCCTATCCCCAATCCTAAGCCCAAATCTACACCCAAGCTCCATATATTCCTCCCCACCATTACTACCCTCCACAAAACCCTTTATATTTTATTCCACCACCACCGTACCCAGTATATAGCATGCAGCCATATGCCCAAACTACTTTTTACCCGCAATGGCGCGCGCAAGCTCCATAAAATCGCCCATTCGCTCCACCAAATTACCAAAACCCCTCCAGACCCAGTTTTCAGCCTAGGCCCGAGTATAAGAAGGAGAAGGCGGTCAAAAATTAGTTCACACCTCTTGGGGAGTCATATGCTAGCTTGTTTGATAGGTTGAGAAAGTCGAAGGTTTTGAGCCCAATTCAAGGAAGGCTTTCAAATCCACCACTAAGGAATCTCGATTATTCTTTAAGGTGTGCGTACTGTTCTGATATGCCAGGCCATGATATTAAGAAATGTTAGCATTTAAAGAGAGTTGTCCAAGATTTAATTGACACAAATCAGATGCTGGTCCAGGCCCCGGAGGGTCCAAACATTAACTAGAATCCGCTGCCAACCCATGCTGAAGCCAATATGTTAGAATTGATATATGACGGGAAAGATTCTTCAAGGGGTTATAAGCCTATTGTCAATATACAAACCACTGAAGAGAAATCGGTGAATGTAACGGAGTCTTTGAAAGCAATGTCATTGAATCGGGAAGGAATGAGAGAAGATAAAGCCCTAGAAAGCACAAAGAAGCCCCTGATCACAGTACAAGGTGCCAGAAGGTATGTTGATTCAAGTCAGGATAAACCTAAGTTGACGGTGGTGGGAGCTCTGAGTCAGCCCATCTTGACGGTGAAAGGAGCACTGGCAGCGCCTATTGTCCTTAAACCGGTGACCCAACCTCCGATAGTTGATACAAAAAGGATTCCCTGGAATTATGGGCGGACTGTGATGACCTATCACAGGAAAGAAGTTATGGAAGATATAGATGAGGTAGGAGGTTTGACTAGGTCAGGAAGATGCTTCGTGCCTGAAAGCTTAAGAAAGTCCAAGCCAACGGTGAGTGGACCATCGTCTATCAAAAAGCCTATCACTGAAGAGGAAGCCGAAGAATTTTTGAAAAAGATGAAGTTGCCAGAGTATTCAATATTAGACTAGTTGAAGAAAACCCCTGCTCAAATTTCCCTTTTATCTTTGCTGTTGCACTCCAAGGAGCATCGTGATGTTTTACTGAAGTTATTAAATGAAGCATATGTTCCAAGGGAGATTACAATCAACCAACTTGAAAAAATGGTTGGAAAAATCTTTGAGGTCAAGCGGATCAGCTTTTCTGACGATGAATTGCCTGTTGAAGGTACAGGGCATAATCGGGGCCTTTACATTACAGTGAAGTGTGACGATTTCTACGTCACTCATGTTATGATTGATGGAGGTTCAGGTGCAAATATTTGCCCTATTTCTACTTTGCAAAAATTGAATATTGGTGCTGACAGGATCAGGCCCAACAATGTATGTGTTAGGGTTTTCGATGGTGCAAAATAAAATTCCATTGGCGAAATAGAACTAATGTTGACCATAGGGCCTGTTGAGTTCACCATAGAGTTTCAAGTATTGAATGTAGAATCCTCTTACAATCTGTTGTTGGGAAGGCCGTGGATCCACAAGGCCAAGACGGTTGCATCTACACTGCACCAAATAATTAAGTTTGAGCATGATAGGCAAGAAGTAGTTATTCATGGTGAAGGAGATTTGTCAGCCTACAAAGATTCTCCCTTGTCACTTATTGAAGCAAATAACGTAGAGGAGACATTCGTCTATCAAATTTTTGATACAGTGCCAGTGAATCGTATCCTTGAATGGCAGGCTATACCAAGACCGCAATTATCTTCTGCTTCTATCATGATGGTGAGTGAACTTTGGAAATATGGATTTGAGCCTGGAAAGGGTTTGGGAGCGTCTCTGCACGGTATAGTTCATCCCATATTTCCAAGTGAGAATGTGGGCAGGTTTGGTCTGGGATTTGAGCCTACAGCTAAAGATCTGAAGAAAGCCAAGGGAAGGAAAAAGGAAGTATGGTCACTCCCTCGCCCAATGCCACTACTCAGTGAATCATTTGTTAAAATCGGTGTCACAAAGCATGGGGAATTTGAGGTTGAATTGGTTGATGACTTCCAGAACCTTTGTATTGAAGTTGATATGGTCGAAGCAGGAGAAGGTACCAGTATGGTAGACGTGCAATTCATAGGTCCAGCTGTCCGGCTCAATAATTAGGAAGTCACTCCTCTCCCCGTCAGGAGGGAGTTTTGGTAGTTTATTTTGTTTTTCTTTCTGTTTATTCGAGTTATCTCAGGGTTGTAATTCGGATTTTATTTTGTTTATGTTATGTTGGCGTCGATGTTTAAACCCTTCTATCTTTTATTTAATGAAATGCAATGTCCCTTTTGTTTCGTATCTAATATATTTTATTTTTCTTTTCTTACACAGTTCTCTTTATGCTGATTCTAATGACATGACATGCATGCGGAATTTTCAGCCTGATCTTAAAATCCAAACTAATCAAGATGTAACGAAGCAGGATGGGGAATATGATGAAGAAAAAGCACTAGAAGAAATAAGCAAAGAGTTGGAACAATTTAAAGACAAACCGAATCCTAATTTGAATGAAATCGAGCCAATAAATCTAGGGGATCAAGAAGATGTTAGAGAAACTAAAATTAGTGTACATGTTTTGCCACAGCTAAAAGATGAAATGATTCAAGCATTAATGGATTATAAGGATGTTTTTGCATGGTCTTAGAATGATATGCCTGGTTTAAGCACTGAATTAGTGGCTCAAAAATTGCCAACTGACCCCGCGTTCCTTCCTGTCAAAAAAAAGTTGAGGAAGTTTAAAACGGATGTAAGTATTAAAATTAAAGAGGAAATCATGAAACAACTTGAAGCCAAAGTAATTCAAGTGGCTCACTATCCCATGTTGTTATCCAATGTTGTTCCCGTACCAAAGAAAGATGGCAAAATTTGAGTGTGTGTTGATTACCATGATTTGAACAAAGCCAGTTCGAAAGATGATTTTCCACTGCCCAATATTCATATTTTGTTAGACAACTGTCTAAACATGAGGTCACCTCTTTTGTGGATTGCTATGCCGGATATTACCAGATCATTATGGATGATGACGACGCAGAGAAAACGTCTTTTATCACACCATGGGGAACGTATTGTTATCAAGTGATGCCGTTCGGTTTGAAGAATGCTGGAGCAACATATATGAGAGCCATGACCACTATGTTTCATAATATGATGCATAAGGAGATTGAGGTCCACGTGGATGATGTAATTATTAAGTCAAAAAGTCAGGCCGACCATGTTAAAGATTTAAGAAAGTTCTTTGAAAGGCTTCGCAGGTGCAATCTCAAACTCAACCCGACAAAATGTGTATTTGGAGTTCCGTCTGGAAAGCTGTTAGGGTTTGTAGTCAGCCTTCAGAGAATTGAATTGGATCCCTCAAAAATCAAAGCCATTCAGTATTTGCCCCTGCCCAGGAATAGAACGGAGGTGATGAGTTTGCTTGGTAGACTGAACTACATTAGCAGGTTTATTGCTCAACTTACGACCACTTGTGAGCCCATATTCAAGTTACTGAAAAAGAGTGTTGTGGTAAAATGGACTGAAGAATGTCAGGAAGCGTTCGATCGAATAAAAAGATATTTGTCAAATCCACCCGTGCTGGTACCCCCGGAGCCTGGTAGGCCTTTGATCTTATATTTATCAGTCATGGATAATTCTTTCGGTTGTGTCCTGGGTCAACATGATGTCACAGGCAAAAAGAAGCAGGCTATTTATTATCTTAGCAAGAAGTTCACCACTTATGAGGCCAGGTATACTCTTCTTGAAAGGACGTGTTGTGCCCTAACTTGGGTAGCATAGAAGTTGAAGTATTATTTCTCATCTTATACTACTTATCTCATCTCCCGCATGGATCCTTTGAAGTATATCTTTCAAAAGCCTATGCCGACGGGTCGATTGGCAAAGTGGCAAATATTGCTTACCGAGTTCGACATTGTATATGTTACTCGGACCGCCATGAAAGCCAAGCCTTGGCAGATCATCTTGCTGAGAATCCCATCGATGAAGAGTACGAGCCATTAAAGACATATTTTCCTGATGAAGAAGTGTTGTGTGTCGATGAAGTTGTTATAAATGTTGATCCAGGTTGGCGGTTATTTTTTGATAGAGCTGTCAATATGAAAGGAGTCAAAATAGGTGCGGTTCTTATCTCTGAATCGGGATAATATTTTTCGATAACAGCACAACTTCGATTTTACTGTACTAATAATATGGCGGAGTACGAAGCCTGCATTCTTGGTTTGAGGTTAGCTGTTGATATGGGAGTCCAAGAATTATTAGTGTTAGGAGATTCGGATTTGCTCGTCCATCAAATTCAAGGCAACTGGGAGACGCGATATTTGAAGCTCATCACGTATCGACAATGCTTGCAGGAGCTATGTCAACGGTTTGTGTTAGTAAAATTTAGGCATATTCCAAGGATTCGCAATGAAATTGCTGATGCTTTAGCCACTCTATCTTCAATGCTCCAACATCCTGACAAAACCTACATCGATCCAGTGCATATACAGAGTCGTGATCAGCATGCTTACTGTAATGCGGTTAAAGAAGAGCTCGATGGAGAACCCTGGTTCTTGGATATCAAGCGGTACATTCAGTTAGGAGAATACCCATCATACTCCACCAACGATTAAAAGAGGACTATTAGGCGTTTGGCTAGTGGATTTTTCTTAAGTGGGGGAATCTTGTATAAGAGGACCCCAGATCTGGGACTTTTAAGGTGTGTAGATGCAAGAGAAGCCTCGGCAATCATGGTTGAAATACACTCTGGAGTATGCGGGACGCATCTGAACGGTCATATCTTGTCAAAGAAGATTCTTCGAGCAGGTTATTACTAGCTTACTATGGAAAGGGATTCTATTCAATTTGTTCGGAAGTGTCATCAATGTCAGGTACACGGTGATCTGATACGTTCTCCTCCTGTTGAGTTGCATGCAATGGCCGCTCCATGGCCGTTCATGGCTTGGGGAATGGATGTGATTGGACCGATTGAGCCTAAGGCATCAAATGGGCATAGATTCATTTTGGTAGCCATTGACTACTTAACAAAGTGGGTAGAAGCAGTAACTTTCAAGTCAGTGACAAAGAAGGCTGTGGTAGATTTTGTTCATGCCAATATCATTTGTAGATTTGGAATTCCTAAGACAATCATTACAGACAATGCTGCCAATCCAATAGTCATTTGATGCAAGAAGTATGTCAACAGTTTAAGATCGCACATCAAAATTCTACTCCACATCGCCCAAAGGCCAATGGTGCTGTAGAAGCCGCCAATAAGAATATAAAGAAGCTACTGCGAAAAATGGTACAAGGGTCTAGACAGTGGCATGAAAAGTTGCTATTTGCATTGCTAGGTTATTGCACCACTGTTCGTACTTCAACAGGGGCAACTCCATATTTATTGGTGAATAAGACAGAAGCAGTTATACCTGCAGAAGTTAAAATTCCCTCTCTTCGAGTCATTGTAGAGGCAGAGATTGATGATGACGAATAGGTAAAAATCCAACTGGAACATTTGAGTTTGATTGAGGAAAAAAGGCTAGCGTCTGTGTGTCATGGCCAGTTGTATCAGAGGAGGATGGCTCGAGCGTATAACAAAAAGGTCCGTCCCAGGAATTTTGAAGTTGGTCAGTTGGTATTAAGACGTATCCTTCCTCACCAGATTGAAGCAAAAGGCAAGTTCTCCCCTAACTGGCAAGGTCCCTTCGTTGTGAAGAAAGTGTTGCCCAATGGAGCCTTATATTTGACAGATATTGAAGGCAAAATGGCAGAAATGGCTATCAATGCTGATGCGGTCAAAAGATATTATGTATGATATTTGATCCTTTGTTGATTTTATTGCATGTTTAGTACTTGCATTTTTGAAGATTGATATGATGAAGGCATTTTATTCTTCTACCCAAACATTGTGTCATCCTTTGTTTACCCGTTAGAGCTTCGTTTCAATTTTCTTTCATATTCCTCTTTTGGAATCAAAATAAAGTCAAAGATAAATGTCAAGAAAATGAGAATAAAAGAAGAGTCCAAAAAAAAATAAAAAAAATCATCATCAATCAAAATCAAATCAAAACAAAGAACAAGTCGATGGAACTACGTGTGACCTGATTCTCCTCTCTCGGGAGTGAGATACGTAGGTTGCCCTATTTCGGGCTCGGTCCAACCAAATACAGATTTAAGATTCACCCAGTCGATAAGACTGGGGCATGAGTTCATGTGTTGTTTGAGTCGATTTCAAAAGTTGTAAGTCCCACCCCATTTCAAGTATCGTTTAAGCCTCTTACCATCTTTTCTAACCTTAACCAAAAGCTAAGTTACAACCAAAGAAAGTCCTTCAGATCAATTTTTGATAATGTTAAGGCTAAACATGAAATGGATAGGATAATACATTGTGAAATACAACTTGTCTCCCTCAGCATAAGAAATCAGGAAAGAAAAACAAAAATGAGAAAGTCTTATTGGTGAAAACCCTTGTGGGCATCATAAGGCGATGGTGAGTTGAGAGAAAACAAAAATGAGAGAGTCTTATTGGTGAAAATCCCCGTGGTCATCATAAGGCGATGGTGAGTTGAGAGAAAACAAAAATGAGAGAGTCTTATTGGTGAAAACCCCCGTGGGCATCATAAGGCGATGGTGAGTTGAGAGAAAATGAAAATGAGAGAGTCTTATTGGTCAAAACCATTGCAGGCACCATAAGGTGATGGTGAATGGAGAGAAATAAAAATGAGAGAGTCTTATTGGTGAAAACCTTCGCAGGCACCATAAGGCGATGACAAGTGGAGAGAAATAAAAATGAAAGAGTCTTATTGGTGAAAACCCTCACGGGCACCGTAAGGTGATGGAGAGTTCAAGAGAAAAGTAAAAAGTGAGAAGAAAGATATTTGTTGGAAAAAGTCATTTAAGATGTCAACAATCGAATGTGATGTATAAGTCAAATGGATTTGAAGAAGCAGCTCAGCGGCAAAGGAACAAACTCAACAACAAATAGGGAGTTTGGATATGAAGATCAGGCAGCTCAATCCAAAATGCATGTCATACTCATTGGAGTCGGTTGTCGTATTCAGATAAGTTTTTCTTTTTAAATATGGGACATTGCCCTTTTCTTTCATTTACAGATTCATGCTTTTTGTCTTTTTATGTCATTTATCAAAATAAAGTCACCATCATTTCTTTATATTTTAAGTCAAGTCTGTGTCAAAACAAGCGAGAAAAGATTTCAAAATTTACTACCAGTCTTTCCAATTATATGAGGAAAAACCAAGGAACAGCACAGGAAGAAATATGATCGTAATTCAACACGAAGAAAAAGAAGTCTATCAACCAACAGGCTATTGTATTTATAGAAACATTCAGATTTGGAAAAAGTGCACCTCAAGGGCATAGTAAAATGGAAACCCATTGTTCGAGTCAGCACTCACTTTCCTCAATATGGATCCGGGTCAATGATGTGGAAAGACAGGGCAAGTGTTAGCGATTTAGAACAAAGATGAAAGGAACGAGAGCTGGGCAGATACCTGAGAAGCCAAGATCTGCAAGCCACCACTAAGTTTTTCACTGACAAATTTTCTTTGATTGAAACAGGGGCAAATTCGTTTCACTTGATTCAGCTACCATTGGAAATGCACATCCATGGGATGTTACTTTCTGTTCAAGACCCTCCTGAAAAATGGGATTTTACTTTATGTTCAGGACCCTCCTGAAAAATAGGATTTTACTTTCTGCTCAGGACCCTCCTAAAAAATGGGATTTTACTTTCTGTTTAGGGATTTTACTTTCTGTTCAGGGATTTTACTTTATATTCAGGACCCTCCTGAAAAATGGGATTTCACTTTCTGTTCAGGATCCTCCTGAAAAATGGGAATTTACTTTCAGCTCAGGACCCTTCTGAAAAATGGGAATTTACTTTCAGTTCAGGGCCTTCCTGAAAAATGGGATTTTACTTTCTGTTCAGGACCCTCTTGAAAAATGGGATTTTACTTTCTGTTCAGGACCCTCCTGAAAAATAGGATTTTACTTTCTGCTCAGGACCCTCCTGAAAAATGAGATTTTACTTTATGTTCAGGA
>NC_061111.1:200286793-200303781 GCF_002878395.1 Capsicum annuum | reverse complement strand
TGTTCAGGACCCTCCTGAAAAATGGGATTTTACTTTCTGTTCAGGACCCTCCTGGAAAATGGGATTTTAGTTTCTATTTAGGACGCTCCTGAAAAATGAGATTTTACTTTATGTTCAGGACCCTCCTAAAAAATGGGACTTTACTTTCTGTTCAGGACCCTCCTGGAAAATGGGACAACCTTTCAAAAATGAAATACTACTTTACTATAGCAAGTCAGGAGCCCGCCTGGAGAATAGGGTGAAGAAACGAAAAGTCAAGCAACAAAGCGAAGCAATTGAAAGCCAAGCAACAAGTTGAAAAAAATTGCAAGACAGGAGCCCGCTTGAAGAATAGGGTGATGAAAGTCGAGTCAAGAACCAACAGAAGCTGTATAGACAGGATTTTTGTAATTTCATTTATGTTTTAACTTATAATTTTCATTTTGATGTAATAATAGAGCTGCGGACCGGAACCTCGACGGAACCTCACTCGACTCTCCAACTCGGTATAGTCCACTTCTCTTCTAATCCTTTGAAATACCCATGACTTGATTCTCTCATAATTTGGGTAGGAAGGATGTCTTAAGTCAAGACCCAGTTGTCCTTCTTCCTTCTGTTTCTTTCTTTGAATAATGGTCGGGTCAAAATTTGGTCTCGCTGTCTACTTCTTTGCCTGAAAACACTTCGTGTTTACGTTCAAAGGGGGCATGATGTAGACACCTAATTCTGTCCCTCTCGAAGACCCAAGTTACACATTTTTATCCCTGTTTTACCACGTGCCTTCACCTGTATGATTATATCCCATAAAAATACAAAAAAATAACAAACCCACTAACAAACCTAATCCCCAAATATTCTTTTGCAACAAAATTAACCACCCCTTCTATCAATTTTGGACAACACATCACTACCCCATGCCCCATACCCTACCCCACCTACCCTACCCCACCCACCTCACAATATATGCACGGATACACACATATCCAAGGGAAAGATTTTTTGGCAAGGAACAGTAACAACAAAAAGCATCACCAGTAACCAAAAAAAGGGGGAGCACATCTCAAAAATTGTTTTGCCTTTCTTCTCCAAAAAATGGAGCACGCCATTAGCATACACAGTACACACTCATCTTTCTCTTTTTCTTCCGATCTACACTCCCCCTCACGATTCACATTACACACACGATACATAGACAAAAAAATGAAGGGATAGTCATTTTTGATTTCGGGTCACTGTTTCGGCGACCCAGTCACCGGATTTCGATACTTTTCGTTAGCTCGCTTCCTTCATAGCTTATCGAAAAAATAGATGACACACACGGAGTAAAGGGAAATCGAAAAGAGACGAACAGAGCGAGAGAGAGAGCTGGATGAGTAGAAAGAAAGAGCTGGTCGGAGTGATAGACCGGGAAAGAGAGAGAGCTGGTCAGAGTGATAGACCGGGAGAGAGAGCTGGACGACGTGAAAGAGAGAGCTGGTTGGAGTAATAGACTGGGAGAGAGAGAAAGAAAACAGAGAAGGGAGCTAGCTCGGATTCCGGCGAAGCCTCACCAGAATATATCATCCCGTACTGCTGAACTACCAAAACTCCTAAACCAGACCAATCCCACGTTCTTCGTACTGTTTGGGTCGACGGAGCTCTGACAGAGCCGTGAACGAGAACCTACTCCGATTCAGACGGGATTCTTCAATAGTTAATTCAAAATTTGTGATTTGATTTGAGTTGAGATTCTCGGACGGCTCTTCATTCCTTTCATAAATCGATCGAAAATATTCGGAAGTTACGAGGTCGACGTTGAGGTTCCAGTTGGGTCGAGGTTTCGTTGCCCGTGAATTTCAATCCATCACTGATTTCGGAATAAAATGAACGACTGAGGTCCAATTCTATCTCTTTTTGTGTTTGTGTGGTATCTCGTGCCTTGAGCCGGGGGTCTATCGGAAACAGCCTTTCTACTTTTTTAGAGGTAGAGGTATGGACTGCGTACATCTTACCCCCCCAGACCCCACTAGGTGGGAATACACTAGGTTTGTTGTTGTTGTACGTAATCATGAATAATTTACGTGTTTGGTATGTTCGAATATGTGTTATGTGTTGGTTGATGTTGGTTTCGGATTTTTGAAAAGCGAATTGATAAATCGAAGCATGTGCTAATCATTGGTTGAGAATGAATTTGGGGACGGAAATCGAAAATTGATAAAAGTGAATATTACGATATTTTTGATACGTTGTTGATATTGAATGTGATATGTCGTCGATGGGTAGGCAATATAGGTCCGGGTAGGCACATTTTAAAACTTATTATTTTGGTTGAATGTTAGAATGTGCGTGTGAACGTTTTCTTTCTAGTTCATCATATTTAATTCAATTGTATAATTTGGCCGGGGAATGCCCCGAAGTATCTGTATATATTTATTCACCGGGGAATGCCCCGAGGAATTTTGTACGCTAAGGATGTTCGTGATCAAGGTCCGAGGCATCGGGTAAAGCATGGTTTAGGACTAGTGTAGGTTATTTTAGTATTTTTATTTTGGGTTGTAATAATTGGACTGGACTTTACATTTTGATTTTGTTCTGTTATTGTTTGATTATTTTGCGTGGTTTTGTGTGGTTTGTACATTTCTTAATACCAAAGTAGTTGATACACTCTACCCAAGCGACCGTGGTTGAACCACGGGATCGAGGGATGCCTAACACCTTCCCTTCGATCAACAGAATTCCTTAGCCGGAATCTCTGTTCGCAAACCAGTTTAAGAGTCAAATGATTTCGAAAAGGATTTTCTAAAGGTGACTTGGCACGCCGGATTATGCCAAGTGGCGACTCTAAATAAAAAATGCAAATAATCCTTTTCCGAAATAAATTTTCATTTCTTGTCACTTAAATAATAAAACCCTTTCGAACTTTAAAATATACCATTTTTTTGGAGTGCGTGAAAAAGGGGTGTGACACTCCTTTTTCTGACCACTGTTATTTTAGTTTCACATGAAAGATTGAAACTGATTTATGACCAAAAAAGAAGAGGAAAATTTTGACTTAAACTTTTGTTAATTGTCAATATTATCTTAATTCTTGACCAACTTACGCATACTTAAACAAAATTATTGGCAATCCATCCATCTCAAAATTAAGCATAGATTGTTAAAGTGATCATGTACATGCCCATTTAATAATCTTTAAAACCGTTAGGTTATTCTCTTGAGGGCTTCCACTTATTTTAGGTATTGTTGGTGCATTTTAATATTAAAATTAAATTACATTATGATTTAAGGATATTATAAAGTAGAGAAAGTGGTGATCATTAGTTTGTGATAACTCTTGTAGCATCTTATTTTATTCATTCATAATTCTATCACTTAATATTTGTTTACTCTCATTATTATTTTTGTGTCTTTAATCTTATTCGTTAATGGTAAGAATGTAATCATAAGTTTTTGTAACTTGTACCATTATTCTACCTCTTTATGTATTATAACTCATATAACATATGTAACCTCTAAAGCGTTCATCTTCATCACCACTACTCCCTCATTTACTAGATGGAAGAAATTCTACACCTATATAAAGGGTTTTTTCATTCTTGTGATGGCGAGATGAGTGGTAGTGTATTGAGAGAAACAAGAAAATATGATAAGTGTAAAAGTTATGTTAGTGAAGAAGAGAGTTGAAACATAGAAAATATTTTAAGTCTTCAACTATATTCACTACAAAAAAATAGAGTAATTATATTAGTGAAAGAGAGATAAGACAAAGAAAATATATTGTCTTTAACTATATTCACTATACAAAAAGAGTTTTAATATGTTGAAGGAAGATATTTTTGTTGTGGAGTTTTGGACTATTCAACTAATTCAGAATTGTTTGAGTTGTACATCGGTGATGGGCTGTTGTATGGGGACAAGTCAAGAGATATATTGCTGAATCGGTGTAGATTATTTCGCAATGGACTTGAATCTTCCTAAAGATAGCGAGATATTCGACTGCGCCTCAACCAAAAAGAAGATTATCTTTTTTTTTTTATTTTTTCTTCATTTTATTATTTCATCTGTAATTTAATTATTGTGATATATTACATCAACATGTATAACTGGAGTTTTTCTAATATCATGGATTTTTAGACAACAGTGAGCCATTTCTTTACTAAATAAAATAAACAAAAAAGGGTCAAAAATACCCCTGAACTACTGAAAATGGATCAAAAATATCCTCCGTTTGTTTTTTCGCTCAAAAATATCCTTCCATTAATTTTTTTGGCTAAAAATACCCTTCTATCAAATGGAATGCCACCAAATACACCACGTGGAAAAAAAAAACACTTGATTAGTTCATGTCAGTATACACGTGAAAAATCACTCCATTTAATCATCTTATCATCGGCCCATTTTATTCTATTTAAAATCCAACCCGACCCATATTCAAAAAAAATTAACCAAGAAGAAACAAATTGAAGAATTTGATTGCTTATTTTTCATGTGGTGGGTTGAAATATTTCGGACCGATCAAAACAAAAGATGAGGAAACAATCGGGTTCTCAAATTATTGACATGAAAGAATCAAGTTTTAATTGGGTCGATCCTAAACAATTGGATCTTCGAATAATCGATTCGGTGTTCAAGAGCATGGATAGCTACTGGATGTCCTATCTAAATTAGTCTAATGAGAAACCTGATTGTAGCGAAAGGAATAGTAATTCAAAGACGAAATTGAAATTTAAAGAGAGAAAGTTTAGTGGCAATGTCAGACAACCACAAGTTGATGAGGTCAAGAATTGCTCGAGTAAATCTCGTAACTTTAAAAATGTTAATAATGAAATGAAATGAAATGTGGTGAAGGGGATGATTTGAAAAAAAAAAGATAGAAGAATTGATTTTTGCCTCTTGATTCGAATTTTTTGAATATGGGTCCGATTGAGTTTTTAAATAGAATAAAATGTGTTGATGGTAAGATGAATTAAATGGAGTTATTTTCTACATGTATGCTGATATGGACTGGTTAAGTGATTTTTTTTATCCACGTGGTATGTCCGGTGGTATTCCCTAGAGAAGGGTATTTTTTAGTCAAAAAATTAACGGAGGAGTATTTTTGAGTCAAAAAATTAATGGAAGAGTATTTTTGAGCCAAAATAACAAATAGAGGGATATTTTTGAGCCAAAAAATAAATGAATGATATTTTGATCTATTTCTAATAATTTAAAGATATTTTTGGCCCTTTTCCATAAAATAAATAATTCATCTCAATTCTCAAGTCGGGCTCCAAAAAGTAAAAAAAAAATAAAACATTAGGTAAATGAATTTATTTGGCCTTTATTCCATTTGTCGCCAGGTTTAATACGATTCGGAGTAATGTTTTTTAATGTCATTATCATTGTACTTATAATCATATTACTAATCTGACTAATTACTGCTGATTCGACTACCATTCTTTTCAATTGTTCTTCATAAACATACTTCACTGTCAAAATATACTTATTAATTAACAGTAAAAAGTGATTGAGAGATGCTTCTTAATTATTTTATGTGATTAATTTAAGAAAATTTGGGAGGATTTCCATAAAATCATCCTTCTTTGCTGCTCTATTAGCCTAATTAAAGAATATAAAGATACATTCTTTCTTGAAAAGTGGGTTCATAATTCGCAAATTTCATGTTTATTAATTTTTTTATGCACTTTTAATCGACAACTATTTGTATATAAGAAAACATAATAACCTTTTGTTACAGTAAAATTCGTGCTAACCTAAATGGAAAAAATACATAAAGTAGCATACTTAAATATTAAATTACAAAAAATAACAACACTTTTATCAAATTACATTTTGTAGCATATGTATTTGTATGTATTTGTATTTTTGTAGCAACAGTTTGCAAAAATACAAAATACATATCGATCATAAGGGCAGCAAAAATCATATGTATTTGTATTTCAGTAGCAACAGTTTGCAAAAATACAAAATACAGCTTGTTATATTATGTAATTATGAAACTGTTGCTATGAAACTCATAATTAAGGAGATAAGTATGCTATTTCTGAATTTTGCCCAACCTAAATATATCAATTGAGCCGGGCTGAGACTCAACCCGAGCGTGACCCGGACTGGACTAGCCATCATAGACTGGTATTAGAGTGTGAAGGGCTAGGTTAGGAGGCGGATCAGTGCAACTCGACCAGTTGCCACCCTTAAAAAACTCACGTCAAAGTGCCAAATGATTCACACCTGACATTAAATCCAATAAAGAAGAGGTTTCGATTATGCCTCCCAACCACACTTTTTTGAAACCTCCAGGAAAATTCGAAGTCACTATTCTTTAATTACACACTTGATAAATCCGTTATGCACAATAACTTGTGAATTACACAAATATAAATCGCACTAGACAAGTTTGATGCATAAGTTCAGCGAACCCTTCTGGTCCTATCAACTAAACTTATTTGACTAGTTTTCTATAACCAAAATAATTAAGCTAATATCAAATCAACATGAAAAAATTGTGTTGATGAAATTAATGACTCATTTAATGATGGTCAAAATACTACTCCTACTACTTTTCATTTTATACTTTGCGTCGTCGGCAGGATTTTGTTTTTGTTGCTTTCCCATTAGGACATCTTGCAGCCACTCCCTTCAAATGTTTTTTTGTCAAGCTAACATTGCCACTTGAATCAACTACTTAATAAAATAACAAAAGGGAAGATAAATTGGTACAGAGTACAGACATTGGCGAACAACAAATTAAATGTCAAAATTAAAACTTAAATTTGGCGCTATCTACTCTTCCCTCCTCCCCTCAAATGAACACACGTATCTGAAACAATAAATTAAATTTCTAATTATGTATACATTGTAATGTTATAGCGTAATGGTTCTCGAACCGAATGTATACACACTAAAATATAAGGCATATATCTTTCATATACATTTTAATATTTTATAATCATCATTAAGATATATGTATTTTTATTTTTATTTTTATCTATTAATTCTTAAATTTAATTATTTAGTTAGGTACAAATACCTGACATAAATAAATACTTACCATTCGAGAACCCCCCCCCCCCCCCCCCCCACCTCTTACACCTTCTTAGCTCTGCCTCTTTCTCAGAGCAAATTGGATTGGGGTATAGAGCCATAAGTGCGATGGAGGTGAAAGAGTGAGTGCTGATTCTTATAGGGTGGACTAACTCTCAAAACAGAAAGTTGAATTGTGACATGCGTTGACATATGTGCTAGCAGATGTACCCGCACTTCGTCAATCGTCATTCAAGCAATGAATCGAAGGCTCGCATTTTGACATGCGTCCATACATGCTCTTGCGCATATGCAAATGGAGAAAAATTTCAGATTAGATTTTTTAAATTAAAAAATCATTAAATAATTAAGTTTCAATTGAATTTTTTTCAAAAAGACAACCTCTCAATCATTTTTGAAATACAAATTCAAAGCCCCAGCTCGGCCCAGCACAAGAATATTTTTTTCTCTCACCAATATGGGAAAAAACATTCTTTTATAAAGTGTTCCTCTAATTTTCATTCACATTTCAATAATCCAATAATATTTTGCAACAACTATATTTTAAAATTGTACCAACCCTCCCTCCTCCCCCCAAATGAAAAAAAAGAAACTGACATTTGGTCATTTTTCAATCTTATTCCACTCTATTAAAGCTAATTTTTTTCCTTAATGCTAGATTATTGACAGAACATAAGAATATTGGTCAAAATTTTGCATTTTTTTCTACTTTCAATAATTGAATATCCGAGAAAAATATATTTTAACAGAGTATAATATTAGCCATCACTAGAGTACTTCCTATTATATATTCTCAAAATCTAGTTATTTATATTCTTATACAAATTTTTTTTTCCACATTCAATATAAAAAATCAGAAAAAAAAAAAAGCCCAGCCAGACGTAATTTAGACTTTAAATGCTTAAAGTCAAATAGTTCATGATTTAAGACCTGATATTTATATATTTTGTTATTTAATTACTGGCTTTCATGTACTAATTAAAAAATACACAATTATCTACACCTACTAATACTTCGAAATTATACTATGCAATCCTCCGACTTATTTTCTTTTTGCTTTCATCTAATTAAAACCTTTAAGTAAATTTAGGATTTTAAGTTAACGACTACATAATCAGTGCATCAACCAATCGTTATTTGTTACCATGGAAGTGAATGTATTATGGGTCCTTTGTTTTATTGGACAAGGTGAGATATCTCAGGATTAAGTTTGAGACTAATTTTATATTTTGTTTGGTTGAAAATATGACTAATTTAAGAATGAATTTATAGCTCATATTCAACATTATTTCTTCTTACCTCAAAGGTAGAATAAATTAGTTCCAAGATTATATCTAATCTACCTTTGAGGTAAGAAGAAATAATGTTGAATTTGAGCTATAAATTCATTCTTGAATTAGTCATATCTTCAACTAAACAAAATATAAATTTAGTCTCAAACTTAATCCTGAGATATCCCAAAATAGATTTATCCACAAACCAAACGAGATCCCATAAGTATGTATTTTCCAATTTCGTATAAGTACATCCAATTTGAGACTAAAATAGTGTTCGTAACATAAACCCTTTTTGGTTGTACAAGAAAAAAAAGCTAAGAAAGATTAAAGTCTTTCAAAAACGACGTTGCTTGAAACTCCATATCTCTGAGCACACTTTTCCAGATTATTTAAATCTTTCTCATGTTTTTGTCCTTGTTTGCTAAGAAATTAGCATATTAATTCGTCTCTCTTCAAATATGTTTAATCGAGGCCTTGTTGTCATTCAACAAAAATCAACAATCTTTAATAATAACTCAAAAAAAGTGATCATATATGTATGTCCTCATTCTTAATGAGTGTGACATAAGCCATCATGCTAATACACATCCTCCACTGGTTATCCTCCTAACTCCCAAATACAAATAAAAGGTCCCTAACTTTACCATATACTACATACTATATATAGCTCGTTTGGATCAACTAATTGAAAGAAACGGATAGCAGGTATTGAAAAATAAAACCATCTGATTTAATTCATTTTCAATAGCCTTGAGATGATTATTATTTTAGGATAATTTTCTTTATCGATGAATGCTCTTATTACATCTGTAATTTCTGAAAGATGAAAATCAACTATGTAGTATTTATATTGAGAATTCAAGTATTGAATTTGTGGTCCGATCCTTTATAGAAATTGTCGTAATAATGAACTTGATCTGGATCTATTTATAACCGTTTTATTTTACCTTTGCAAATCCTATGTTTGCCAACTAAATTTGTCCACAACTATTTAATTTCTTAAATGACCTGTTTATATATAAATATCTTTTGCTTTGAAGATATATATATATATATATTATTTTTATTTTTTTTTGAAAAAAATATTTTGGAGTGAGAAAGCAAATAGAGTCAGAGAGGCAGCTCAACAGCCAAGAGAAACAAAGAGGGAATAACGTGTGGAGATATCGCAGTCCTCGCCGGTGTTATGTAAACTAAACTTTGAATATAAATACAGTTTTCTTAGTTGAATATTTATGTATTAATTATAATAACAATAACATAGGCAATGAGATTCCACGTACAAATAAGACTTTATGAGGGTGAAATGTAGGTAGACACTACACATATTTTGCATGAGATCGTTTTAGATAGACATTTGAACTCAAAGATAATTCAAATAAAAGAAATGATAATAATAATAATACGACTTTTTATGTATCAGTTACATCACTAAAACCCTTAATTAAAATAATACAACAATTTATGCATGTCTTGCGCAAGTTTAGATCTAATCTTTTAATTAACAGTTATCTACTCTTCAGAAAGTCAACTTCCAACTTGGTGCGCAATAACCCTCTATAAGAAAGTATATTGCCATTTTCACCCCTCTACTTTTCTTTATCTTCCAATTGAACACTCATATTGTCATCTTAATGACACTAAACAAGGATAATCAAAGTCTTTTCTATGGCTGAAAGATACATTATATTAGTTTAGACTAGGTGACATCAAACACAAGGTCTATAAAAATTGTAGTTAATTAGTATAGCTATTGAAGTAAATTCAATTTCAACTTACAAACGCGACGACTATTTGCTTGAGAACTCGTTATGCTACTATTATTTGATAATTTTTTTTTTTAATCTACGATCAAAACTAAATATTACTTATATATCTATCTTGATGCGTCTGTCATACAATTGACAAATTCTACAAATATGAATTTTCTTTATAAGTAAAATCATTAGAATAGGCAATAGCATTACATCAAGATTCATGTCACGCGGAGCTAGTTAATTGCTTACAGCATCCAATTTACTATTTCAATTAGTGTAGTGTGGACTATAATAAAGTGAGATTAACGTATATATGCTAATAATGTAAAAGATTATGATAAATTAAATTAGTAATCTAGAGATAAGGTCAAGAACATGCTATAAGTCTAGCTATAACAAGTTAAAAAATAATGATAATGTAAACAATTCATTAAATATTAAGAAATTTTGATAAATAGACTTTAAGACATTAGATATTTTAGGATCTAAATTAGTATATATCCAAAATAGGGGGTGTGGTGGCAAAATATATAGCAGTTTCATTTTTATTCAACTATATTAGCCTATTCAAAGCCAATCCAGCAGTTTCCAAGGGCCCCATCTATTTTGCTTTGATGTCCACAGTTACATAGCTTGGATATACTTAATTATAATCTCAACCAATTAAATAGAGTTGTTTGACTTTGATTTTTTGTTTTTTAAGAGTTGCACACATATCATAAATACATATAAAAAGGTTATGATTCTGTCTACCCCACTTCCCACTTTCATCTTTCAATGGTGGTATAGCAATTCACAAAATTCAAGAAAATACCAATTGTATCAATCCATGGATTTTCCTCTACATTTTAGATGTCCAATCTCCATGGAGCTCATGAAAGATCCTGTTACAATCTCCACTGGTGTTACATATGAGAGGAAAAATATAGAGAAATGGTTCTATACTTGCAAGAAAAAAACTTGTCCTGCCACAATGCAAGTTATACATAGCTTTCACATGACACCAAATCACACCCTCAAGAGGCTCATTGTTGCTTGGCAAAATGGCAAATCTCAATCAAATTCAAACACATGTCCTGCATATTCCATGAAGCACGATGAGCTCGTCGCGTTACTCAACACGATAGAATCGAGTCCTTTTAAGGTGAGTTCCTTGAAGAAAGTCAAGTCAATTGTTGAATTAGGTGATCATGATGTGAAGGATGATTTCAAGAAATGTGGTGGGGTTGAGGTTCTTGTTAGGATCATTCAACAAGTTTTAATCGAAAGCTCGGATTTCGTGACATTTAGAGCATGTGAAGAGGCTCTTAGTCTATTGATCAAGTTGCCAATTGTGTTAGAAGAGGAGGAGACAATCAAGATTCTGTTGCAGCCAGGGTGCATGAAGTCCATGGCCATAATGCTTCAAAGGGGTAGTGCAGAGGCAAGATTTTGCACCATTTCGATATTCCAAAGGATCACAAAATCAGATTGTCAATGGAATGTTGTGATTGAAGATCAAGGGATTGGGTTCTTCAAGTCCTTGATGGAAATTGTGTCTGATGAAATTTGCAGCAAGGCAAGTTCTTGTGCACTACAAGTCTTGATTGACATACTCGAAAAATCGAAAAAATCAAGATTGAAGGCAATTGAGGCTGGAGCTATGTGCACATTGATTGAGATTCTACCTGATTCAAGCAAATCAAAAAGTGAGAAAATAATGTACTTGATCAAGATGTTATGTGAATGTGCTGATGGAAGAATGGGATTCATTGAACATGGTCTAGGAGTTGCAGCCATAACCAAAAAAATATTGAATATTTCAAATGTTGGCACAAAAATTGGGGTGAAAATTCTTTCATTGATTTGCAATTCTCACCCCACAGATAAAGTTTTGGATGACATGTTGATGTATGGTGCAGTGAAAAAATTGGTGGCTTTGTTACATATTGGTGGCTCTTCAACAACAAAGGAAAGAGTACTCAAGATATTAAAATTGCATGGTGATAAGTGGAAGAGAAACCCATGTTTCCCTAGTGAGCTCAAGAATTATTTGGGTATGGAAAGTGATTCTTTGTAAAAATATGGGGTACAAAAAGGAATTAATGTGAAAGTTCATATACTTGTAAACAAATTTGATGAAATAGAAGAAAGTGAATTTGTTAGGTTAATTATGTCCAAGGGTGTTGAATTAACATTTGAATTTTTTGCAATTTGTTGGGTATTGCCAATTTGTTTTAACGGTAATCATCCCCAATGGTCTTACTATTTTTTATGTAATTTTTGATACAGTTCACGTATGTCTTGAACGAAACAAATGACTAGAGAAATTTCATTTTACTTTAATTGATCTCTTTTTATTTTTTTTGATGGGTGTGTTTGTCACTTGTATGAAGGGTATTTTTGTACCGTCAAAAAAAGTAATGAGATGGAGGAGATCTATCTAACTTATAGATCTAAAGTTTGATTCATAAAAATAGAGAAATATGTGATAAGGTGATGAAAATCTGAATTAGGGATAGTAATTTTTTTACTAAAAGAAGGCATTCTAGTTAAGGCGCCATTCATTTAGCGATAAGAATGAATTACTCTCAATATATCTCAAATTCGATGTTAATCTATAGTCTAGATAAATCTTAATCAGTATATAACTCTCTCTTTTTAAGTATTTAATATCTGAAAATTTTAATTCGACTAATTTAGATTTTATCGGGCGAGACTCAATAAGAAGAGTAAAGTTATAGTGGATACTTTTTAGAAGTACTTTTTTCTTTAAAAATAATAAACAAGGGTTGATTTAGCGTTAACATCTTTTTTCAAAAATAAAAATAAAAATAATACATAACTGATTTAAAATTTCCTTTTATTAGCGCCACGATAAATTTATAGTCATCTTCGTGAGGATGTGATTGAATGGTTTTGAGTTTATTCTTAATTAAAAATATCAAAATTATTCCATAGTCGGATTGGTTGAAGAAAAGATACATTCAAGTTAATTTTAAGTTGTTTTTAAGTTTAAATTAAAGTTGTAAATATAAAATATTTGGTAGGACGTTAAGCCACGTAATAACTTCATTTTTGTTTTTTGTCAAAGTATATAGTAGCGTATTATTTTATTTAGTTAACAAAAATGACTCAGTCTCCGTAGTATGAAAAAGAAAAAGAAAATATTGCAGATAGTTGATCTTCCTCATTGAATGTTTGGCCAGCCAAGTAAACTGCTAACAACTATGTTAAATTAAAATTTAAAACTTTAAAGTTTTTGCAATTGATGATTAATACTTTGACATCAACTATTTTATTTCGTTTTGCGGTTTGCTTATGTATGAAATTTATTGTCCGGAGACAACCCAAAAAATAATAGGAAATAGAATTGAAAGTCTAAATTTCATATGTTGTCAAAAGTGTTCTTTAATTTATGGAGCTACAAAATAATTAGTTCAATTATTATAATGAAGAATATAACAAAATCTTACCATTAGATCTCATTTAAAAATTTAAGCAGTTAGAAAAAAATCATTTACTTAATTAATTTGTTAATAATTTTGAATCAATACCAAAGCCATATATAATTGAATACTTGAATGTGAATTTTAATTAGCAATAAGTAAGAAAATACCACACCGATTGATTTAGTTTTATCGTTACTGGTACACCACGACACGTTCATAGTTCATTAATTGTTTAAATCTTACTACAATTTTTCTATAATTATTTTTTTTTTAAATAATGAATTAGTCTTCGTTAGATTCAAATTTACTCATTAAATGCGTGGTCATCCATTAAACAAGCTGTCACGTTGTTAATTAAACAAACATTTTGTACTTTTATTACTCCTTCGATCTCAAATATTTAAATTTGTTTTAACTTTTATATATAGCTTGCTTTACTTTCTAGGAAACCATCTCAAAATTAGTAATCAAGAATGACCAAGAAAATAATACTGCAGTGAAAGAGATATATACTTGTATCAAACTTCACAAGGCAGAAAAGCAAATGGAACGCGCGTGTTCACAATTTTTGGAGTAAACTATACTTCCTCCATTTTTACTTGTCATATTATGACTTGACACATTTAATAAAAAAAAATAATTAATATAACTATTTTATCTTAGTATTTCTATTAAATGATGTTTAAATTGTGTGCTGAAATTAATTTGGAGAAAAAACAATTAAAGTTAAGTGTAAAATTAAAAAAAATTATATTTTCTTGATATTTTAAAAATGACAAGTAAAACTAAAAATACAATTAATGTTGACAACATGACCAGCAACGTGACCAGCTTTGTGGGTCACTTAGTGGTTTAGTTGTTGAGTTTATTTAGGAGTCAATAAGTTGTTCCAAAGCTTTAGGCTACAAGTTAATGTTAAGTCAGTTTTTAGATTCAAATTTCTTAGGAGAATAAACGTGTTATGTTGCTACCTAATTTCATCTATTTAAGACTCTTGTAACAGAGTATTTTGTAACTTGAATACAGAGTAAATTTTCACACTTGCAGAGTCTTTTTCTTTTCATTGCTGCTGTAGTGTATTTTTCTATCATTTGGTATCAAAGTCAGAAAAAGTTTTTTCTTCTTTTGGGAGTACTATTGCAGCAACAAAACAATGACCACTAAAAATTTTGTTCTGCCCGCTATTCCACGTTTCGATGGTCATTACAACCATTGGAGTATGTTGATGGAGAACTTTCTTAGGTCTAAAGAGTTTTGGCCAGTTGTGAGTGTTGGCGTACAAGAGCCAGCCACTGGTATTGCCTTGTCGGAAGCACAGAAGGCAGAGTTGGACAGTCTAAGGTTAAAAGATCTCAAGGCGAAGAATTACCCTTTTCAGGCTATTGATCACTCAATACCGGAAATAATTCTTTGCAAGGATACCTCTAAAAAAATATGGGATTCCATGAAAAAGAAGTATCAAGGAACGGCGAAGGTGAAATGAGTGTAGCTTCAAGCACTTCGTGGTGAGTTCGAGGCTCTACGTATGCAAGGTGGTGAGTCGGTAACAGAATATTTCTCTAAAGTTTTGGCTATCGCAAATAAAATGCGAATTCATGGAGAAAAACTAGAGGATGTTACGATCATTGAGAAAATACTTCGCTCGATGACTGCAAAGTTCAATTATATCGTCTGCTCCATTGAAGAATCCAAAGATGTTGATGTTCTTTCTATTGACAAGTTACAAGGTTCTTTGTTGGGTCATGAGCAGAAATTAAACCAACAAGACAAGGATGAAGTAGCATTGAAGGCAGTGATATCTTCAAAAGGAAGAGATCCAGAGAAAGACAAGTGGAAAGAAAAAAATTGTCGCCAGAAAGGGAGAAAAACAAAGCTGGCGATTCCCAGGAAAAGGAAAAAAGACGCGGCAAGTCTCAAGTTGAAAGACGTGACAAGTCTCAAGTTGAATGCTATCGATGCCATCGATTTGGACACTACCGATCTGAGTTTCATACCAATTTAAGTAAGAATCGTGGTGGTAGATCTAATTTTGCAACAAGAAAGGAAGACGCGGAAACAAAGGAAGAAGAAGAGGAGGTTTCACTTTTGATGGCGTATACTTCCAAAGAGAAAGTTCCCTCAAATTTGTGGTATCTCGATACTGGCTGCAGTAATCACATGTGTGGGCAGAAAGAGGCATTCTCAGAGTTGGATGAAACTTTTCAAGATACCATGAGATTTGAAGATAATTCTGTGGTCTCTGCTTAGGGAAAAGGAAAGGTAAAAGTCTCAACCAAAAACAACTCCATTCATACCATAGGTGATGTGTTTTATGTCCCTGCGTTGAAAACAAATCTATTAAGTGTCGAGTAGCTTCAAGAAAAGGGATATGAACTTAATGTTAAAGGTGGAGTTTGTAAGATATAAGATCCTCGTTTGGGGTTAATCGCACAGATTAACATGTCGTCAAACCGCTTGTTTCCTTTATATCTTCACAACTCTATAAAATCTTGTCTTTCTGCCAAAATTAAAGAGGATGCCTGGAAGTGGCATTTTCGGTATGGGCATTTAAATTTTGGAAGCCTGAAGTTCTTAAAGCAAAAACAATTGGTGTTAGGTCTTCCGCAACTTGAATCTACCGATGAAGTATGTGAAGAGTGTGTAGTTAGCAAGCAACATCGTGAATCATTTCCAACAGGAAAGTTTTGGAGAGCAAAGAAGGTGCTGGAGTTGGTGCACTCAGATATCTGTGGTCCGATAAGTCCTATGTCTAATGAAGGTAAACGCTATTTCATTAGCTTCATTGATGATTATAGCAGAAATACATGGGTCTATTTCTTAAGAGAAAATCAGAAGCATTTGAAATTTTTAAGAAGTTTAAAGTGTTTGTTGAAAATGAAGTTGGTTGTAAAATTAAATGTTTGCGAACTGATCGGGGTGGCTTATACAACTCACTAGAATTTGTAGAATTTTGTGAGAAGCATGAAATTAAAAGGCACCTTACAGCAGCCTACACACCTCAATAGAATGGTGTGTGTGAAAGAAAAAATCGCATAATTCTGGATATGGTGCGTAGTTTTTTAAAGAGAAGTGGCTTACCAAAAGACTTTTGGGCAGAAGCAGTTCATTGGAGCATTCATATATTAAATAGATGTCCTACCAGTTCTATTCGAAATATGACACCTCATGAAGCTTGGAGAAGGCGTAAACCAAATGTTGAGTACTTCCGGATTTTTGGGTGTATAGCATATGCCCATATTCTAGATGCTGCAAGGAAGAAGTTGGATGATAAAGGTCAAAAATGCATTTTCCTTGGTGTTGATGACAAATCAAAAGCTTATCGCTTGTTCAATCCTATTACCAAGAAAATTGTTATTAGCCGAGATATTATTTTTGACGAAGAAGAAATCTGGAAATGGAGCGACAACAGTTCGTTTCAACAATTTTCCTTTTCTGTTGAAGAAGATAAAGAACCAGAATGGTCTTTGGAGATCCGTTCACAAGCAAGTCCAACAGTACAAGACGCTGGAGGTGTTGAACAT
>NC_061111.1:200241715-200283793 GCF_002878395.1 Capsicum annuum | reverse complement strand
TTGAACATGAATCAGGTGATGCTCACTTCAGTAATGAATGTCCTCAACATACCAGAGGTGCACCGAGCTGGATGGAAGATTATGAGGTATATGGGATCAATAAATTTAGAAATACGGCCAGTCATTTCTCTTTGTTTTCAGATTGTGATCCTATATCTTTCACTGATACCGTCAAAGATCCAAAGTGGCAGCAAGCCATGGATGAGGAGATTAGATCAATTGAAAGAAATGATACCTGAGAGTTGAGAAATCTTCCAGAAAATCAGAAAACCATCGGTGTTAAATGAGTTTACAAAACAAAGCTGAAGGAAAACGTAGAGGTTGACAAGTTTAAAGCTCGCTTAGTAGCAAAAGGTTATAAGCAAGAATATGGTGTTGACTACGAAGAGGTGTATGCTCCCGTTGCTCGATTAGATACCATAAGATTGGTGATTGCTTTGGCTGCTCAAAATGCTTGGAAAATCTTCCAGTTAGACGTGAAGTCTGCCTTCCAACAGGGTGAACTACAAGGAAAGGTATTTATCGAACAACCTTCTGGCTATGTGAAATTTGGTGCTGAGAATAAAGTGGTTAAATTGAAAAAAGCTCTGTATGGGCTAAAACAAGTTCCAAGAGTTTGGTATAGTCGTATAGATGCTTATTTTTTAAAGGAGGGATTTCGAAAGTGTCCATATGAACATACTCTTTATATAAAACAGAGGGGTGCAGGGGTTTTAATGGTGTGTTTATATGTGGATGACTTAATTTATGCCGGAAGTAATCTGCCCATGATTGAGAATTTTAAGAAGTCCATGATGGTTGAGTTTGACATGTCGGATTTGGGTATGATGCATTATTTTCTTGGTATAGAAGTGAATTAATCAGTTGATGGCATTTTTATTTCTCAAAAGAAATATGTGCAAGATATTCTGGACAGATTTCAGATGAAAAACTGCAACACTGTGAGTACACCAATGGAGAAGGGTCTGAAGCTCGTCAAAGAATCTGAAGGAAGAAAAGTGGACAACACTTTATACAAACAAATTGTGGGAAGCTTGATGTACTTGACGGCAACAAGGCCTGATGTTATGCACGCTGTAAGTCTCATTAGCAGGTTCATGGAGAGTCCAAAAGAAATGCATCTACAAGCTGCTAAGAGGATCCTGGGGTACTTGAATGGTACCAGTGACTTTGAAATTTTTTATCAGATGAAAGCAGCTGGACATTTGGTTGATTACACTGATAGTGACTATACCAGAAATCTTGAAGACAGGAAAAGTACATCAGGATATGCTTTTATGTTGGGATTTGGAGTTATTTCTTGGTCTTCAAAAAAACAACCTATTGTTACTTTGTCGACCACAGAGGCAGAGTATGTTGCTGCAGTGTCATGCGCTTGTCAAGCTGTTTGGCTAAGGAACATCCTTGAAGAACTTCATTTTAAGCAGGAAGGACCAACGCCAATCTATTGTGATAATACTTCGGTGATCAATCTTTCAAAAAATCTAGTTGAACATGGACGGAGTAAGCATATAGATGTGAAGTATCACTTCTTGCGCAATCTAACTAAAGAGGCAAAGATTAGTCTTATCTATTGCAGAAGTGAAAAGCAGGTTGCAGACATGTTCACAAAGCCCTTGAAACCAGTGTCATTTCTAAAGCTACAGAATCAACTTGGTGTTTGCAAATTAAACTGAAAGATGTTTCAGTTTAAGGGAGGGAATGTTGACTACATGACCAGCGACGTGACCAGCTTTGTGGGTCACTTAGTAGTTTAGTTGTTGAGTTTATTTAGGAGTCAATAAGTTGTTCTTAGTCTTTAGGCTACAAGTTAACTTTAAGTCAATTTTTAGATTCAGATTTCTTAAGAGAATAAACGTGTTCTGTTGCTACTTAGTTTCATCTATTTAAGACCCTTGTAACAGAGTATTTTGTAACTTGAATACAGAGTAAATTTCAACACTTGCAGAGTCTTTTTCTTTTCATTGCTGCTGTAGTGTATTTTTCTATCAATTAAGAATTTATGTCAAGTAAAAGCGAACGGAGGAATTACATAATACTATATCTAAAATTTTACAACAATGTAAATAGAGTTGTCTGAAAATTACGTGCCTACTTAACAAAAAAATTGGCAACCAAAACTCAAAATGTCATCACTAGTGAATTCGGAAATTAGTTATAATAAGAGCTTTTGAGTCATATGCAACCAAAACTCTGGCAATATATTTTGAAGTAATTTATCGTTTGTCATGTCACATATGTTTGTACTCCAGGTAATACTATTGAAATATGTTGTGGTAAACAAAATAAAATTTTAAAAAATGCGCATGATGACTAATGCAATTTTTTTTTTTGGTTTTTCATCCGGTGTCCGGTACCTGCATTGGAGTCCGACTAATCCAAATTCGTGCAGAGTAGGGCCCCATTCGTGGGGCTCCCTACCAAGAATTTTTTCCTACCTAGGGCTTGAACTCAAGACCTCTGATTAAGGGAGGAGGTATTTCAACATAACAACGCCCTTTTTTTCGTTGCTGTCAAGGATTTTTTCTTACCCAGGACTCGAACTCGAGACCTCTGATTAAGGGAGGAGCAGCCTCATCCACTGCAACACATCCTTTTGTGGTGACTAATGCAATTTATTTCAACATAACAACGCCCTTTTTTTCGTTGCTGTCAATTAAAAGAAAGATTATCAATTGTAAGAGTATAAATCAACTTCATATTTCAACAACAAACAATATAGTTCAAACCAAAATTTAATTAAATGTCAATGCAATAGGTTTACTTCAATGAGTATAATTTGAGTATAATATTATGAATTTATCCATCTTTGAGCTACAAATGTGATCTAACATGACGAATGCATTTGAAAATGCAGACACGCAGAACTTAGCAAGTCAGAGTTAACCAGTTAGGGGTCGTTTGGTTAGTAACAATTTATTCCAGCTATTTAGGGGTCGTTTGGTTAGTAACAATTTATTCCAGCTATATCTCAGAATTAGCTATTCCGGGATAGCTATTCCGCCATGTATATGTGATAACTTATTTCGTCACTAAGCTAAAAATGGTGGGATAAATAATCTCGAGACAAATTAATACCTCTGACCAAATATAAGATAAAATAATTCTGTATTTTATCCCAAAATTATTATACCTTATATGTCACACCAAACGAGTTTATACTTTACTATTAGGACCATTTATTTTCAAACACACACAAAAAGCTCAGCATTTAACCTTTCATATTCATCTTTTTTGAAAGAGTGAGAACGTTGCATTCTTCATCTTTGATTTCTTAAAGCAAATTATTAACTTAGAAGGATAACTAATATTCGATCAGTCTCATTTTACATGATGAAGATATAATTTAAGATATTAATTTCACTTATATATTCTTTTAGAAATTATTTAGAAAAAAGAAAAGTTTGTTCAATAGTATAAATGTCACGTTAATTAAAATTTAAAATTTTCATTGGTGTGAATACTCGTCATTCTCTTCTCTTATGGACTGTTCGGTAGTTTATCTAATTTGAATTCTTGAAGGATTGTGAAAGTTATATATTATTAACAATACTGCATTCTAGAGTTCTTAAAATGAAAAAAAAAAAAAAACCATATAATTAACGAAAAGGAGTATCATAAAAAAAGTCACCAGAAAGGTCTGATTATATTTACATTTTTGCAAGATATTTTTTTATTTTTTTTTCAATTTGTGATAACTTTCCAAAAAAAAACGACAATTGACCAAGACTTTCATAAGAAAAACAACATAAACACACACTAATATTAAATATTAGATAGAGTGTAAATAATTCTAATAAGGTTGAGATTTATGTTATTTTTACTATTTAAAATGTCATGAAATTGAAAATTATCGTATTGTTTAGAATTGAGAGATGAACAAAGGGATTGGGTTAACAACTTAACATCATTATTTACATTTAGTATAGAGGAAGTAATTTATTAATCATGAGCATGCAGTCATGGTATATCGTGCTAACTGCTAGATGCAAAGTAAACTCTTCGAAAATAACATTTTCGAAATTCAATTTTTTTCTTTAAAAAAAAAAAAGAAGATCTTTACTTTTTTATTCCAACAAGTGAGATATGAGTAGATGTTGGCTAAAGCCTATAGCTATCAATTAGCTCATGATTTTGATGGTTATGCACATAAATAAAATTCTACTATAACAGTGAATTATTTTTCTTTTAAAAATTAAAAATAAGAAAGTTGTGTTTGCAATAAAATTTAATTCATGAAAAATAATACTTTTTTTTTTTATGAAGAATACGGGTACAATTTTGTTACTTTCTTGATTCTTTTTTCTAAAAATGTGTCATGATTCGAGAGTCGTTAGGAGCGTATTTCTCGAAAGTAGGATGATATCTTTGTGAATATCTAGAGTCAATTGAATATTCAAAGATGCCACTTTGAGGAAATATGTTAGTATTATTTAAATTGACGTGATTTAGGTTTAGGGTAAAATAGCTTTCAATTTAGGTTCAAGATAAAGTGACCTCCAAGAACTCTAACAAAAATCGAATTTGTCTTATAAATTCCCACAAAATTTCGATGTGTACGAGTCGAACAAGAATATTAGGTCAACCACTGAACGATTTGACAGGATATTTTTATTGAAAAGAAGCAAGCAAGAAGGTTTAAAATATATTTATGGAAAATTATGTGTTACAAAAATTAAACAAAATTATTCTTAAGAAAATTACTCGTATAACAGTTACATATACAGTGTTAGGTCAAAGGATGTAACAAAAAATTTAAAATAAAAAGGTTGTAAGTACAACTCTTGCTGACTTTTGAAAAAATGAAGTTAAAAGGTGCATGTTGTATATAGGTGCAAGAAATTAGAAAACAACAAGACATTAGAAACTTTTTCACATGAAGAAGACTGAATATGGTGTACATACCACAATAATTGTTTCTAATGTCTCTTAAAAACTCTAATAATAAATCTAAATTGTTTCTAACTTCTTCATGTGGCACAATTGCCTCTTCCACAAGGCATTTTCCAAGTTGCACAATATATTTTTGACCATTTTGGTGGCCAAAATCAGATCACATTTTGCTATCTTAATTACTACTAGCTAGTATTAATTATCTTAAACCTTTTCTAGCCACACCCCACAGCCATGTAATTTGTTACTATCTTCCATGGTCTACACTCTAGAACCGTGTCTAGCCTAACTTTTGCCGTCTGTACACATGATCCTCATCTTGTAAGTCTCTCTCTCTTTTTTTTGGGGGGGGGTTGAGGGGCGATAGTGTATAGAGGTGTACATGTCCGGATTGGTTCTGATTCTTTTAAATATCAAGTTAAATTATTCGCAAGTGATTAATATTATAAACCAAATTAAATCAATAAGACTTGGGTTTTTCAACTTGGGGTTTTTTTGAATTTTTTGATTTTCTCGGGATTTTTTTCTAGTAAAGTCTTCATATAAACGTATAACTCGTGCTTTAAATATTTCTTTGGTCCTAGCAAGATAGACCTATCTTAGGAGTTTCTTAGAAAAATAACATTAAATATAGAGTAAATAAAAGAATAAATTCAGGCTATATATTTATACAAAACTAAAGGATAGATATCCACTCATTCCAATTAGTATTTAATTGAATGCTTTTATTAATATTGATTTGACCTTTATTTGAGTTACTGATATCTATGAGCTATAAAACTCATTCGACTATTCAAAATTGAGATAAGTACAATATATAAAATTTACGACTCTTTATTATACCAACTAAATCTATTTTTTAATATTTACAATACTAAGTAAATAATGACAATGTCTAACAGTTTAGATTTATTATTAGAGTTTTTAATATTTATTTATTTCAATTTACTTTTTTCTAATTAATTTAATAGGCTTAAATTAAGAATTTGCAGTTATCATTATTCATTACTTAATCAAACAATCTGATATCCATTATTATTATAACCAATCAAGCTAAAATCAATTTATATATACCAAAGCATAGTCAATTTTTGCAGTATGTAAATATTATATAGTTCAATTTATATAACATTATCAATCAATTAAGTTGAAAGTAGTTTGTATACGCATTTCATAAACTAAATAATTTTGTCATCACTAATCCTCATATTGGTGATTAAAATGGGTATAAAAATCGATAATTGATTTGCATACCGAATTTAAATTTTATAATTATTTCTTTAAGTTCACATTTGTATTAGATATATTTTATGATTGCGGAAAATTGATGATAATCACCAAACAAATACCCATATTGATTTCTAGTTTTTAACTAAATTGAAAAGACATATAAACTACATAATTTAGGTATGTAAATTGTATTGATCAACTACATTACCAAAAGCAAGTTGTATGGATCCACATTCCACACCATCAAACATATGCAACACGTATATTCAAATACATCTAGTAGACTAGTAGTAAATATTATAATAGATAAATAATAAAATAAATTACGCAATTATAATATCAACATTCATAAGGATAACGATAACTTTTATCTCTATTATTCTAAAAATTAATGCGGGAATATTATCCGTAAACATTAGATGAAAATCAAAGTAAAAACGGACGCAAAGCATGCATGAGTTATGAATATTATCTTCCATAGTAAAAAAGAATAATTTTTAAATTATTCTTATCAAATTAAAAAAAAAAAAACTGTTTATTGAATGGAATTTTAATAAAAGAATTAAATGTGATATTTATGAGGAGAGAATCGATTGATTTATAGTGAAACATCAAAATAATATGAGCTAACAATAAATTGGGAAAAATTGGAAGATTAATATTTGTTACAAACGGAATTTATGGAATACCATTTCAAACTTTTTTTTTTCTTTTACCCCTTTGCTAGGCTTCTATAAAAATTTCGTGCTATGTATTGAAAAGTAAACACTATTGGTAGGACTTGCAATAATTAGTCTTATATAGTATATTTATGAAGTTCTCTTTTCAAAATTTTACGTTTAAATTTGAAATAATATATTGAAAGATAAAATCAATGAAAAGGTTAAAAAATATTTATGAATATATTTATGAATTACATCACGGTACATATATTTATGCATGAAGGACTTCACCAAGCAGCTTCTAAGTTTTCTGGTTTGACTCAATTTGTTGTTTGATACGATTTGCGGTTCGATTTTGTTCACCTCTAAGGGTGAAACGGTCCAACAACACTTATTACTCCCTCATCCCATTTTATGTGGCATACTTTGACCGGACACAGAGTTTAAGAAATAAGGAAAAACTTGGTGATGTTTACCAAATTGTCCTTTATTAAAAATATACTACTACTACTACCTTTAATTAAGTGAGATCATATTAGTGGGATTAATCAGGGTATAAGAAAAAATATATCTTTAAATAGTTACCAGAAAAGAAAGGATAACATTCTTTTTAGGACGTATCAAAACGAAACTGATTACACATAAAATGAAACGAAGGGAGTATTTGAAGTTCTACTTGATAAACCAGCAGAACTAGACTTAAAGGGTATATCTGGTATAGAGGAAAACATTTTAGAAGAATTAGACTAAGGTGTGGATGGTATGGAGGAAAATATCCTTTAATTTTCTTAATTAGGGTTAGACGGGGGGTGTATTGGTGTTGTCTTAAACAGAAGTGAAAAAAAGATAAAGCGACAGATAAAATTGGAAGGATAAAGTACTATATCATTCATGAATTTCATAGTAATAAATGTCACATCGATAGAGAATATGGGACTTGGAATCCTCTTCATCTAACAAGCAAAGATTCACTATATGGGACTTGGAATCCTCTTCATCTAACGAGCAAAGATTTACCTCCATAAAAAGGATAAGTCATTTGGTTCAACATGAGACTCCAATTAGAGTGCCGGGAGCAAATAGAGCCACTGCACATTTTTAATAATCCATGGACAAGATCTATACAATTATACATCTTGATCACAGAAAATAACCTTAGAAAATTTTCGTACAAGCTGATGTTGATCACATCTATACTAGTAGTAAATTTCGAAGAAGGCAAGATGTAAGTGCTTAGAGAAATAGTTGAACTGCAGTGGAAAATCAAGGATAAATACCCACTTGTCGAGCATAATTAAAGTTATACTGCCTGTGTTTCAAGACAGGAAGAATGTTTGCTTGTAAATCAGATAGGTAAAGAGCTAAACTAACCCACAAGCTCTCGCGTTGCAACAAATTAAGATCGATACATTATCTCTGAATACAGAAACTAAGTGGCACAGTATTATTTAGTATAATACAATCTAGCTTTTCTGCATGAGTTCTGACATCTCAAATCAATGGAGTAACGAGTAAATCTGTATACACAACTATCTGGCAAGTATTGTAGGGGGTACATTATCTCGGGCTTGCTTTTTTGACATTTCATACAATGGAGTGATGTGCCTTTATTTGTACTGCTTACTAAATGTGTTACAGTTTTAATCGTTATTGGGACTTCATAATGATCTAGTGAACGGAGGGCAACATGCTGTAGAGTATGGAAAGATCTTCAGGAGTCAAAATTTAAAGCTTGGCAATTGCATATGGAGGCAAGTTTGATCTTGGAGGCAGCTTTAGGTCTTCCCAATCTTCATCGTCTATCTTAGAGAAGTAACATTCAATATCATCATCTCTAATTAGTTCCAGTCTGGAGGGCTCCCACTGAAAACATGAGAAAAGACGAGTATAAGAAGGAAAGAAACTTTTGATATCTAAGTTCAGGATTATCCATGATCAAATGAATGAATGTAACACACCTTAGGATTTCTATCCTTGTCGATGAGTATGGCTCTGCATCCCTGCAGTAAAAGTTTTAAAGTGTCAGTCTTGCAATGCAGTAAAATGGCTGGCTGAAAGATGGCGTAGTCTATACCTCGAAAAAGTCCTTGCTAAATTCTCCCCTCAACACATTACAAACCATCCTATACTCTCGAATAAGGCAACTACCAACACCTTGCAGTCTCCCTTCTCTTATCTGGAACAGAAAAATGAGCTAATATTAACAATCTGCAGATACTCAACAACACTCCACTGAAAATGCTGGCTAAATCAAGGCATTGAGAGGACACTGTAGAAAGAGATTCAAGATGTGATTGTTGAGCCAGACATCATCATATTTTTCTATTTGAAGAACTTGCAACACAGCAATACTAATCTAGCATCAAATTTGAAAACGCAAAATAAATTATCTTAATCCAAGCGTAAAATCTAATTGATCTTTCTGTCGTAGCGGTTAAGAAAATAAAATCAAGGCCCAGGGGCAGGGGAGGAGGGGTTTCTAATAAGTTGTACAAATAGCTAGTAGTTTTTTTCGAGTCAAATAGCTAGCAGTATAAGAAAGAAACCAATATTTTCTTGATAATTTAGAACTTTTAATTCAATTGCATTCCCATGGACAGGGACAAAGCCAACAGAGGTAAATCTGTAAAGGAGAAAAGGTTGAACCAGTACAAGGAACAGTCACTATGCTTTGAATTGAGGAGAAGTGTATGGTAAAAGGGGTATAATTCACAATCTATTTGTAGAGCTCTTGACCTAATCATAACCAAACAGCTGATCCGACTAACTTCTCCAGAAGCATAATATAAAACAGAGTTCACATTGTTCTTTCTTCCTCTATTTCATCCAAAAAATTAACTATCATTGACACTTGATATCTGGTTAAAAGATGCTTTAACTTAACAAAGCAGCGCATGCTGGTACTTGAGGAAACAATAATAAGGTATCTCATCTGTATATCCATTTCAATACGGCAAAAAGTTAATGGTTCTAATTTGATTTTTAGTTCTTGAAATACAGATTGCTCCAGTATTTCACATGAATGACTGTAGATACACAAATAAATATTAGGAAGTTCTGTAGAAAAATAGCTGAGTTTAATTCAGATTGGAATTACATTCCCCAGATCATGTAGTAGGAAAACCCTTCACAGCTATTAGGTGCTCAGTTGAACAGAAGCAATAAAGAAGCAAAAGTCGATTTCTTTCTTTTCCGAAGGAAATTGAAAGACTTCATTACTGTTTAAGGACTTCAGGAAAACGAGCATTATTCGGTACCCAGACAAATGGAGTACCTAACTTGCAGTTAAAATAGGAATATTTATTCTCTAAACCAGTTTTGTCCAACATTTAAGTTACAAAACTATTTCCAGCCTCTGAAACTCTAGCCTTCCAAAACATATAGCAAATGAACCTAGGCACTACATTTGTTCAGGTAATAACATAATGGTATCACCTAGTAGTGATCGACTTACTGATCTCAATGAAATCTTAAGACTTGTCGGAGATGCTTTCTTCAGAGATTGGATGGTTGAAGAGATCCAGTCATCTTTCTTGTTCAAAGCTTCATTTTCCTGGAGATGATTTATGCCAAGTTCACATCAAGTATTCTGATAACTTATTTTATCAAAATTTTACAAAGTAACTTCACCACAGAAAACAAAAGAATGCATCAAATAACCATCCATCACTCAAACTTACAAGAGAAGATATGATTTCTTCGATTGTTCTTCGAGAGAAGCAGCGATTAATAATCTTCATCCTACAGACATAAAATTGCAGAACTGAAACAGATGAACTGATGAGAAAGGGGTCCTGAAATTTCGAAGACTACTGGTTTTGTATTATTTGAACAATCTTCCCTTCTAGTCAATTCAAACTTTGGAAAGCTATCCATCATTTTAAACTTCTAAAGGAATATAAAAGTAAAGTGAACATAGTCTTGCAACAACAGGAAGAGAAGTAACACAATAGCAAAATAACAAATAAGAAAGAGCACATATTATTTCTGTGATATGCTATCAATACAATGCTCTTTAATACGTTCAAAAAAAATACTCATCTAGGACCTGGAACTCTGTTTAGAAGGTAGGCTTCCAATAAATCAGCAAGAAAACAAACACCATAACAGAGATATCAAATGAACTCACTTGTGATAAGGACTTTCTGCTTTCAACTTTGGCATGCTAGAGTAGCCACTAATGATGGCAGAAATAACATCTAGATCACTTGTATCGACTTTAGCTAATGCTTCTTCTAAAAGTGGCAATCTCTGTGAAGAGAAGGAAGATCAGAAAGCATTCAAGTTAGATCAGCGAAGGGAGGAAATAAACAATTGGATAAATACTATGCAGCCTGCGTGGAGATGTATATTTAAGATCTACAAACCGATTATTTGAAATGCCAAACATTAAAATCAGATAACTACAAACTTCAGCACAAAAAAAGATCATCAGGAAAGGTCTTCTTGTACCACCCATAAATCCACAATATAGCATATAAGTCGATCAGTGACTAATGGAAGATACCACAAATTCATCTAGGACCCATTGCAAACAGGATTGGCAAATTCAGATTCCAAACACGCCTGATTAGCTTGGACACTGTTTGGCATGGCAATTTCGAAGACCTGAATATTTTTTCTCCAAATACTTCAAATTCATACTTGTTGGTAACCAATGCCGCTAAAAGAATTTCAACTTACATACTGTACTCTGCATGATATATCTGTAAAGCTCTACTACTTATTAGATGGGAAAAGAAAAAACAAGCGACTAATGATTGCAGGCACCAAGTTGCTAAACCTGCAGATGCCACAACCTAACTAAGTAGAACAATTTGTAGTTTGCATCCCGGTCCACTGGAGATCAAACATTTGACCACGGACCATCAAAACCCTTTTAGATTTGGGCCAAAGTGGACACCCAATTGTGAGAAACATGGTCAAAATTGGCGGAAATTAGACGTCCTTTTATTGTTGGACAGGTGGCAGAAACTACAGTTCCGAAGAGAACAAACTAAAAAGATGATGAGACCTATATAACAAATGGCAGATAAGATTACGTCTTAACACCATATGCCTAATATCTTCCTGCAGTCAGGAACTGGCAATTTGGTTATTAAATGTCCGGCAATATCAATTTTGCCATTTTATGGACCATTCAGTTTGGACATATTAGTAACAGAAGACCTACTTCATTTGTTATTAGTAACAGAAGACCTACTTCATTTGTTATTAGTAACAGAAGACCTACTTCATTGTTATAGAAGCAATTCAAAATAGCCAGAAAGTGCTGGATATCAATGCATCATACCTCCGAGGGTACAAAATGAGTTGCTAGACCACAAGCAAGCATTTCAGCACCATCCAACCTAGCACCAGTAAGACCGGCATATTCCCCTGCCAAAGAATAAAAGGAAGTAGTTAAGGAACACAAGACATAGTATTTAACTATTCGTACCAAACTTTCTCCATGCACCACCACAACAGAGGAATTAGTCTTCCCCAACTCAGGACAACAACAATAAAAATTAAACCCCATTCTTCAAATATCCTTGTAGAGAAGATGCCTTGCATGTAATCAAAGGCTATTTTACATTTGTAATGACAAAGAAATACAGTAATCATCATGAAAACTAAGGCCTAATATTGATGGCCTAAATAAATTCAGCAATCATTGTGAAAACCAATGCTAAAATACAGCAAACAGTCCAAAATTTTATAGGGAAAAATTATAAGACTTGCATCTTAAAAAGTTTTGACCTAGATGTAGTCATATAACAAGTGTGAGATATTTTTTGAAATGAGAACAACTCAAGCTCAAGAATGCAAACAGTGGAATTTAGATATAAAATGTAGAAAAATTCAGACTTTAAGAGAAGATGCACCAAAGGAACATGATGCCTGCTGCTTTGATACACGGGCAGCATGTATAGCAAGCTTTTGTCCACCTTCTGAGAGAGGAAGGACCAACCTTCATTTTTTCAACTCTTTCCGCTTTAGGTTTTAAAGGTATCAGGGAAGAAGCAGCATTAAAAGCAACGTAGCTGGGGGTAATTATAATTCTCAAGATAGACTCAAACCAGCCACGCTTTAGCAACCAGGTGGTGACATAAATTCAAACACTGACAAGAAGTAAATAACTCCACGCTGAAACTTGAATAAACTATATCTAGCAAACTCAAACTAGCCACGCTCTAGCAACCAGGTGATGACATAAATTTAAACACCGACAAGAAGTAAATAACTCCATGCTGAAACTTGAATAAACTATATCTAGCAGTATATTTTCTTTTATAAATCTGAACCATGTTTCAAGTGGAATTACCGAAAAATCCTGGAAGCCTCGAATAAAAGTAAGAGGCACCTACATCAGGAAAGAGTCCCAAAGCTGTTTCAGGCATAGCAGAAACCTACAGGAAAAATGAACATGAGAATATGTGGACTGAGAAGTTTCTGATACCAGTTATACATAGCAAAGATAAACCAAGTTTGAAAGAGGTAATGTATTACTAAAAAGGGGCAGCCCGGTGCACTAAAGCTACCGCTAAGCGCGGTGTCCGGGGAAGGGCCCCACCACAAGGGTGTATCGTACGCAGCCTTACCTTGCATTTCTGCCAGAGGCTGTTTCCAAGGCTTGAACCCGTGACCTCCTGGTCACATGGCAGCAACTTTACCAGTTACTCCAAGGCTCCCCCTTCAGGTAATTTATTATTGCCAAGTAAAAACTAAACTCTCAATCCAATTCCATATTTATCAATTCAAGTTCATGAAGATATACTGTCTGTAAGGTTTTCTTCTAATTTTTTTAAAACTATTCCAGATGAATATTAGATATTGTTTCATTCCATAGAGAGGCCCACAAAATATAAAGAGACACATTTCAAGCAAATGCCAATTAATTTCGTAAAGGTCAAAAATAAAAAGGAAAGCCTGATTGCTAGATTGAAGAATTGAATCTATTACTCAAGGAGATGCAATACCGACTTCTCTGTTGCAACTCGAAATCTACCATGTACAGAAGCACCAAGTCCACCTCCCATGACAATTCCATTAAGGATGGAAACCTTCAACGGGCAGTTCAAATAAGATTAACGAATTCCTCAGAGAATTGTATCATAAAATTAAAATTACACATAACCAAAGTTAACCTGGGGTTTACTATATGTTGCCATCACATAGTTAAGGGTGAATTCTTCACGAAAATAATCAGCACCCAGTTTCCAGTTACCTGAAAGCATAAATAATAAGTGAATACCCAGTTTTTTTATAGCTAATTATGATTGTTGTTCTTTTTGGTTGTTTTTTCTTCAATTATTTTAATTAGTACGTACTTGTTTTGGCTTGTTGAGACTTAAGTTTGTCGGCACCACTATGTCCATAAAATGATGCAATATTAAAAAGGTTCCTAACTACAATATTTTTCAGGAAAGGACTAAAAGAATTTTATTTATATGTTAATCACGTACCAAATATGGAGTTAGGCTCTTATCAAAGGATTAAACCATGTCAACTTTCCTTTGGTAAGTGATCAAACGGTAGTTCAATGGTTTGGTGAAATAGGAAAAATTTAGCCTCGAAGAATACTACAACCCTGAATACTTGGACTGCAAGTGATGTCATGCATGAGGCTGGTGTGGGGTGAAGCTTGGTACATGGGCCATTCATAAGAAAGGAAGTTTCAAGTATCTTGGGTTTATTATACAAACCAGGGAAATTGACGATGATGTCACACACTGCTTTGGTGCAGGGTGAATGAAATGGAGGCTCACATCCAGAGTTCTGTGTGATAAGAATGTGCCACCAAAACTTGAATGCAAGTTTTACAAAGCGATGGTTAGACGGGTATGTCGTATGGAGCGAAATGCTTCAGGTTCAAAGGATGAAATTATGGAAATGACGATGCTTAATAGATGTTTGGGCATATTAGAAGAGATAGGATTAGAAATGAACATATTTGGGGCAAAGTAGGAGTGGCTTCGATGGAGGACAAGATGAGGGAAGCGAGGCCGAGATGGTTCGGCATGTGAAGAGGAGATGCATGAATGCCTAAGTACAAAGGTGTGAGAGGTTAGCTATGGAAGATTGTAGGAGAAGTAGAAGTAAGCCGAAGAAGTATTGGAAAGAGGTGATTATACCAGACATAACACAGTTCCAACTTACCAAGGATATAACCTCAGATAAGAGGTTACAGACGACATGGATTGGGGTAAAGGGTTAGTTAGGTAGTTGAACACTTCTTGCTTATCCTTCTGTACTAGTAGTCGCAATATCACTTATGTTATTTCATTCTTGTTACTATTTAATGTTCTTGTACTTTTAATATCATATTATTTTCTTATAGATGCTATTCCTTTTTTAGTATGCTCTATTATACTTCCATTAGTATTTTGTCTTGGCTTATTTACTCCCATTTTTTTTATCTTTGTGACGTTTTTACTTGAGCCGAGGGTCTATCAGAATAATGTCTCTACCTCCCAAGGTAGAGGTAAGGTCCGTGTACACACTACCCTCCTCAGACCCCACTTGTGGGATACACTGGGTTGTTGAAGAATACAAAAAGTCCAGAACCCAGTTCACCACTTGGCAAATTCAACTGAATTATCTAACAGATCATGGAAGGAGAAATTAAAAAACATAATAGGGATATCTGAAACCATTTAAATTTGAGATTAACAGCTTGGCCACCCCAACCCCTCCACCCACCAGAAAAAAGGACCATTTCTGGAATTTGAAGACAACAGATGGTTGCCAACTTCGAGAGAATCAAAAACCATACCATTCTTTCTTTCCACCACAAAATTTTATTAAAACAGAAAGAAATCCTATTTCCTTTCTTCCACCAATCAACTTTGTCTTCTCTTTTCCATCACCAGCAATCTACCGCATATAACCCTGGTGACTCTAATCAACGATTTCTCTTCACTCAAAAACCTATCTCGATCATCGTCTCAAACATCTTTCTTGGTTTTAGTTATCAAGGGTTACCCTCGATGCTTCCCCACAATCAAAAGAAGTAGTGCAACCATAACAAAGATTTCCCTGAACTCGCTCTGTCACTCTAAACATACATTGACCCTTCTGCATATATATATATATATATATAGAGAGAGAGAGAGAGAGGGGGAAGGGCGAGTCAGAGAGTTGAATACCAAACTTAGAGTCTTTTATGCAAGTAAGACAAGTAATCAACAAGAAATAAATAAGAGTGACGGAAAAAAACTTTAGAAAGTCGAGACAACAACATTTAGAATTGCCTCTGCCCATTTTCTGCAACACTATCGGAATGGGGTCTGGGGCGGACTTACAAAATAGCAGTAACAAATTAACAATAGAAGAAAAATATTAACATATTACTTGAAAGTTATTCTGATAGGAAAAGTATCACACCATGGTCCTATGGTCTACATTTGAACTGTGAAATGATTTCACAATATAGAAACTCATGGAACTTCTTCAAATTAGCATTTACAGGCGTGTCACATATTTTTGGATGTCTAAAATTAAACATCTAGTGCATAAATAAGAACAGAAGCAAATTTGCACCTTCATGGATCCGATTAAAAATATCATCCATAAATACTGAAGACTGTTGTTACCAAGCTATAACCAATTTAGCGGACTACCTACCCTGGCGAACATTATGAACAACAGCTGTAACATCACCACCGGCACAGAAAGCCCTTCCATTTCCCTGGAAATATTGAAACAACAAAAGGAGTAAATTTCGTGACTGAAGTTAGGATATTTTATACTTATACAGGGTCACTTGTAGAACTGTCCAACCTACCACCAAAGCTTGTGAAAGAGCACTGAAACATAAAACACAATACAAGAAGCGAAACCACTACATTTTCTTTCAGCTGTTAATTTATTAAAGGACGCAGATTTCAATCTTATTTTCCTCAAGTTCCAAAGATTTACAGGAAAAACTAACTACCTGATGCTTTCACTTGTCTCTCTGATGTCAATAAGTGGTTCAAGCATGTGTCTATGTCGAGTAAATTTACGGCTAATTAGAGGTAAGAAATCTCTCTTTTCTATAGACTTTCCTTTTGGGGTTCAGTAAAGGTAACATTATTGATTTCCAGCACTAAGAAAATGTTGTGAATATTTCTCAAGACCTTTTTCCAAATAAAATCATCCCTGTTACCAACTTTCAGCAATCTGGATTAATAGTACTACCAAGTAACGTAATCCTAGTCTACGGTGAAGAAAAAGGTAGGTAGCATTGATTACTAGATTGGTCAGACATGGAAATGGTGAGATACTACAGAGAGGTAGCTGCTTTGCCAGCTTTATTCTTAGAGGGCACTATCACTGGAGCCAAGGAGAAATTTTCTTCACTGTGTCAAGACACGAGTCAGGGAACAGACTGAAGTTCTTTGAAACTTCCTAGTTAGACAGTTATACGGAGTGGGTCCTATTGATACCATACACATAACAGCATACAACATTCCTTTGGCTAGCCCTCAAGGTCTTATTAGTGCCCTCCAGGAGACTTTATAGCTTTGATTGGGTGTAGCCAGAATACCATTTTCTAACCAGAAAAATACCTTATTTTTTATAAGGTTAACCAGAATACCATTATCCTCCTTCCCTCCTCTGACAAATGTGATATTTTTCTTTCCATTAAACTCTGACTCAATAAATCTTCCAGCACAAGTACAATGACCAAGAGACAAGAGAAACAAAATCGCAGAGTGATGCATTACAAAATTCAATGAATTCACAAAATAGAAGAAATGAGAGTTCAGAATTTGAATAAAGCAACTCAAAAATCAATACAAACTGCCTGCCAGCATGTATACTTTGTTTGTAATTTTTTTGTACGAAAAATACAAGATAACCACAGATAAACTATCAGGCAAGTTAACTATCAGAAAAGATCCTCCTACTAGTGAGCATACCTTCAATATTATCATCTTCACATTTGAATCTCCTTCACTGGCATGGAAAAGTTCCAGCAGCCGAGATATCTGGACAAACAAATAAGTTTAAGAGGACACTTTTCACTTATAACACACCTACACACTTTAATCTATTTCATCAGGTGATCGGCAATTTACATCAATATGACACGAATATTGCATGATTCAGAAGACTAAATGTTCACCAGGTTAAATAACAAATTAACCTCTTCCAGATGATTGCATGAGAAATAGCAAAACATGAATCCATAGCAAATTAAACTTTTTAGCTAACAACATAAAGGTGCAAAAGCTAGGCCTTCAATAAGGTCACATTCTCCAGGCTTTAACAAAGCCATGACAGTACTTGATATACAATATTTTATACGAGAAAAGTGCAAAGCTAGGCCTTTTACTATCACCAAGGTGAGGTGCGAGTCTTGAGACATAGAGCATAAGTCCTTGAACCTTTGTATCTACATACATTTTCTGTAACAAAATCTTATTTTTAGATCGAAGGAGCAGTGAAATGAATTAATTACACATTTAAGCAAAGAAAATTCGCAAGGACAAATTATTCTGTCTTAAGGAAGATCAATAATAGTAACGATAAATTCTCAATCTGAAGAATATGACCTTTTCTTTTCTGTTCCTTTCTTTTTTAATGATAGGTAGATGGTATATTTTCACAAGAAAAATGTAGTAACTGACGATGAAAATTTTGGCATACCCCCACCCCCCCCCCCAAAAAAAAAAAAAAATGAAACTTTTGTTAATGAAGGTGCAAACGGACAGCATGGATGCTTAAGGTCTAGCTTATTTTTTACGGTGTGTTTAAGGTGAAGTTGGAAAATTTGAGATTTTCTTGGAAGCGCCGAGAGAAATTCGCCATTCCACTCAGAATAAAGTACACCCAACATGCCTCTTCAACCTCCAATGGTAGCTAGTACTCAATATACTCCTAACTCCTAAGCATAAGTATAGAATTAGAACAACTCATACATGATCAATTAAAAATCAGTTTTGAAAAGGAAGATCCAGTTCAACATAGACAACATCAAAAACGAGTTAAGAACTCCACTGGCCCACATGGAGCTTTAAAAATAAATTAAAGGAAGGGGAGAAAACCAGAATATACCTAAAGCTCGACAAATAGCTGGAACATATGTTCAATTAACAAAAGAAGTAAGGACATTTTGAATTGAGCGTTATCCTATACATATACGGTACAGTTACATATGCAATGAAATATAACAAAGAGTTCACACAGATAAACTGATGTTCTACTTTTAATAATTATTTTCTACGACAACATCGTCTAGACCAGCTTGTGTGCACCTCGACTAATCCAAGTAAACTGATGTTCATTCTACTATAAAACTTAAAATGACTCGTGGGAATCCCTTACAACTACTTGAGTTCCATAACAGTCATCGAGAACCTATGTCAGAAAAGTAACAGAGTAGCAAATAAACTCAGTGCAAGACACACTTGAATGAAAAAAGTAAAACAACTACAATAACGTTAACGCTCAATCACAAACTAGTTAATCAATAATCAGCAACTCGAAATAAATTTTTAAATGAAGCACGAACAATAGAAAATAAGATACTAATTGAGAACAGTAACGAGTCCGTTTAACATATAAAACTTGTTACAAGAATCCTTTCTCAACTATGAATAGTTACATTACAAACATTCAAGTCTTATCTATTTTATACGAGAAGATAACAATGTGCAAATGTAAAAGTTAGGAACATTAGGAACAAAGAGAGCAGTACCCAAAACACACACACACCAAAAAAAAACAATACTAAAAGTATCATAATTGACATACCATTTGAGAAGAAAGAGCATTCAACTGCTTAGGCCTATTTAATATGAATGTTCTAACACTGCCCGTCTCCTCCACCAATACCTGACAATCAAAAAATAAAAATGAAGATCATCGATTAAACTAATTGAATACTTAATTGATTAGAATAGGTAGTGGATATATAATAGTAAAAGTAGAGTGATGGGAGGAGAATAGGATTGTATTTGTACCTGATCAGTTCCGCCATTGTTAGATGAGGTGTGAGCCATGGTCGATTTCAGTATTTTTGGGGATTTGAATTCAAGACTGATTAGCTGCAAATTTATTGTTGTAGCCATGGGCCTAGTTTCGTCCGTTGACCAACGACCAAATTGCACACGTTTCTTTCTTTCTTTTTCTTTTCTTTTCAATGATTATGAAATATTTTTATTTTTTAAAAAATAAATTATTTTACTTTGATAAAAGAAAGTTAAAACTGCAAGTGTAGACCAAAAATGTATCTACGTTATTTTTTGCGGGGATTCCATGTCTAAATTAATAAAAATATGAGAAACACATCTAAATTATTATTTATTAATTTGAAAAATACATCTAAAAATTTATTTTGCATATGAACTTTTTTAGGTATATCTAATTAATCCACATGATATATTTTTATTCTAGTTTACTAAAACGTTATTTTTTACGATTTCAAAATATTTTTAATTACTTTTTATTTATTTTGAGGTGTGTTTTTTAAATTAATGAATGATAGTTTAGGTGTGTTTCTCATGCTCTCAATAATTTAGCTACGAAACTCAAAGAGAAGACATTTTATGTGTGCTTTTTACACTTCACTTTTTTTTTTTTTATATAATAGGACCCGTTTGACTATCAAAATTATTTCATTTCTTTATTTGTTTATATCTTTTTCCCTTTGTTTGAAAATCGAGAGTTTGAAAATTATCTAAGAAGAACTTTTACTACATTTGAAAAATATATTTAAATTCTAAATATTTTTTAAAAAAAATAGAGCAAACACTATTACAAATCTAATTTCAGCTTCAAGAATTCCAAATAAAGTGAATAATATTTGATTTTGTATCCATATTTAAAAAAAAAATATTATACGCTAGGATGCAAGAAGGAAAAATAAAGAAGAAAATTGTAAGATGCAAAATCAAATTCTCACTAATAAGAACTAATCGAGTTAGTACGATTTTCTATTTCCACTTAGAAGTCATTTGACATAAAATGAGATGAGTAAGGATATCCAATTGACCTATTTTACTCACGTTGATAGTAATTCCATCATTTTAGAATAAATAGTGAGATAAAATATTCTCGAAATAACTTAACACTACTCCTCCATTTTTTATATAGTCTTGTTATTTTCTATAAATTGATTTGACTAAATTTCAAAATTAAATTAAGTTATTTAATTTTTTTTAAAATTAAAATTTAGATATTAAAAAAATATATAAAAAGTACTATAAGTTATAGTTTTTTAATATAAAATACATCTTAAAATATTAATTAAAACTATATCTTTTGAACTTTTTTGTAACAAAGAAAGCATATAAAAAGGAATAGTGGATGTACTTCATAACTCAAAGTATCAAACATGAAATAATATTAATTATAAATTTTATCCGGAAATTCTTTCCTTATTTCTTTAATCATGTACCAAACGAGACCTTATACTTTTGATTATGAAACTATTTTCTGAAAAAAGAACAAATCAATCTAAAGGCTCTATGGATTAATTAATCAGTGCAAATGAACTCATAGATTCCATTTTGATCATCACCATCTCAGCTCAGACTTCACTATCTTTTAGCCACAAAATTCAAAGCCCATCACTTCCTCCTGCAAAATCTACACCCAATTTGGAGCCGTCAATTAGCCTGAAAATTTTGTAGAAAATGGGTTCAGTATTTGATGAAAAAGATTTCTTGGCAAGCTGTGGGAGCACCAAATTCTCCAACAATATGGTTGCAGCTGGTCCTTTTTCCACTCTCCAAGATGCCATCCAAGCTGCCAGAGATATCTGGTTCAACAAGGTCTATATATGTACCCATTTTCATTTCTTTGTTTTTGTCCCCTTCCATATCTACACATGTTAATTACTAATTGATTTATTACATTTTGAATTGAATTGATCAGGTTGATGTAAATGGGTGGCTTGAAGCTTTTGCTGCTCATCCACAAATCGGTCAAACCCCTTCCAGGGATCATAAAAGCCCTACTTTTGCTCAGTACAATTCTCTCTCTACCTAAAAGTTTCTACCTTTTTCCTGAATATTATGTGCAAGTTTAATGTTTACGCTAGTTGATTTTGGACAATGAATTGCTTATTAGACCTCCGGAAGAAAAAAATGACGTCTGTAGAACTGAACATTGAAGAAATGTGGAGACGATTCCATGATCTAATCAAATAATAGTAATATGGTTTGAGAGAAAGTAATGCTATTTGCTTGGACAACTAAAGTTGGAATGTGTTGAAATCAAGCATAGTCTTTATTTTTTACTTTTTGCTTTTAACAGTTTAATTAATTAAATCTTGCTATTTGCTCGTCGAGAAGGTAAATTGTGACCATGATCCCTGCTAAAGTTAGTTATTTATTTGTTTTTAAGTTCAAATATTGGCTCGTCGGTGTTAGGTATTTAAAAGACAAATCTCAAAGTTGTCAATGCATAACATTGTATAGAATTTAAAACCTTAAAATTACATGGTGTTGCATGGATTAACACTAGAAAAGTGAATGAATAACACTTATTGTGGGCTTGTTTTGGGAAAATCTTGAAGTTCTCTTAAATATGTACTATTTGAAATATCTGTTAGATGTGTTCGTTTTTCATCTTATCTAATCTTTTATTTCCACGCATCCATTTTAAGATTTGTAATTGTATCTCTGCGACACTGTACTGTATGTTTGCCTTAGAGAGCCCAAAGTTAACAACCAGAAAGATTGCTAGATTCATGTGCTTTGAGAGAACTTTTTAATGCGGCTGTTCTATCCTGTGGCTTCCCCATCTCCACCCCCTGCAGACCTACAATGTTTACAGTATCTTTCTAACCTATATGCTAATAGTTTATCAGACCAGATGGTAAACTTTTATGTCTCCTCTTGCAGGTGGAGCAAGGGAGAGCAGTCAACAGCTATGTCCACTGCTACTGAGGTGACGTTACAGGTATTTTGATCTAAAGACATATGCGTATAAGAAATCTATGGATCAAATGCAAAATATTATTTTGACCCTTTTTGTTTGTTGATTTGGCCAACAGATTAAATTCGGTGTACAAGTAGGTCAACTTTTTACTTTGTGCATTCTACGTTGAGAGATTGCTTAATAATTGATCTTGCAGGAACTGGTTCAGTGGAATGCTCGCTATAGGGAAAAATTTGGGTTTGTCTTCTTGATATGTGCTTCAGGGAGAAGTACCCCTGAGATACTTACAGAGTTGAAGGTAAAGTCTCTCTGTTTGAAGATAGAATGATCATATACTGTATGTAACCTCAATTATATTGGACATGTTATAATCTTATATTCTGAGAGCAAATGACTGCTTTTGACAAAAATCATTTGAGTTCCAAAAATTCCGACGGAGTATTTGGACCAATTCTTCACTGCCAAAGAGGTAGTATTTCTGTTCCAGTCCCCCTGATGTCAAGACGGACTTTTGTTTTGAACTGTATCTTACGAACCTGCTCTCCAAAGTCTGATATTTTGCATCCTTAAAACAATTTATGGAAACCTCCAAGTTTGATCCTCTGTTGGCTGACAGTGCATTGAGATATAGAAAATGACTACAATTGATGTGAGAATGCAAATCTGGCCTCCGTCCTCTTGCATCATAAAGGGGCGATCTTTGGAAGTCTGTCGTGAGCGGTAGGAAAAGATAGTAGCGAATCCGTAGAATTTCTATATCTAATTCTAGTAGGAAAACTTATAAAGGTTATGCGTGTGATTGTGCACCGATACTTTAGCATTTCCTCAAACCCCTTTTCTGCTGCTGTCTTTGCCTCAGATAACTTTAACTTGTCTCGTGTAAAGTTCCACCTAGCCTGTCCGTTGAAATGGAAATTTCTCCTCATATCTTTGTTAGGATACTCTGACTGGAATCTTATGCCAGTTCAGTTTTTGAGCAGACTATGGGTCCATTTGTGATCATTTTGATATTATACGTGAACAAATAATAACTATAATCCAACCATTTCCTGAATTTCATTGAGGAACTGTATTCATCGAAGAAGCTCTTACTTGTCATTTTTTTTCCAGTAATGAATGAATGGTATTTTTCCATGAGGACATCTTTTGCCCCTCGTTCTTCCTAGCCGGATTAAGAGATATATTCTCGGGTGGCCTTCAATCAGTTTTCTTCACATTTTTAGAGATTAGTAAGTAGCACACGTAGTCTTCTTTCCAAACAACAGTCTATTTGTATTACTTTATCTACTGGGACAGTGGGCAGTGGTGAAATAAATTTGTTTTCTGTTTTGTCAGTTAAAAGATTGACCCACATGTCGTTTCAACTATACCTCTTGTAGATACGGTACCAGAACAGACCAATAATTGAGTTCGAGATTGCAGCCCAGGAGCAAATGAAAATAACTGAATTACGCCTTGCCAAGCTCTTCTCAAACAATGTAGATACTGCTTCGGCAATCAAATCCTTGTCTACAACTAATATTGCGACAAAAGCAGAAGGTGATTCCATCTTTTTATTTATCTTTTAATATTTATTAGCTTTAATTGCTTTTCTGTGTTTATGCAATTCATTGTCTTAATCTTAAAACTTGAGAAGTTGCTCCTCGTTCTCCCACTATGCTGATTTTGCTTTACTATAGTTGTGTAAAAGTTCTTTTCAGCGTTCTCTAAATGAAGTAAGCATAATTTCTTTTACATCTTCTCTTCATAAACTTTACTATTCAAGGACTTTAAATCTACTCTGTTTCGGGCCTATGAATCTTTAGTCATAGGAGACGTTAGCAATTAGTTTTATGCCATTGTTTCCTGGAGCTTGGAGACATGCCATCTACAAATCATCTTCGCCCGATCTTCTCAAGTATTCAATTTTCTGATTCATCTTCTAGAGAAACTCTATTTCAAGTATACGACAGTGCTAACTATTTCTAAAATTCTAAGTTGCTCAGACTCTTCAAAAATGTTGCCGCACCCATGTCGGATCCTCCAAAAATGAACTATTTTTGAGAGATCTGACATGCACGCGATGACATTTTTGAAGAGTCCGAGCGACATAGCTAAAATTCACTGAATATTTAATTTATCTGAAATTATAATCTCTTTATGCAGTTTGGTACCATATCTTATATTTTCAATTGAACTTTAAATTGTAGAAGATCGTGTGAACATCATTGGAGCACATTTGACTGCTGCTACTAGAGCTACTGGGGCAAAACCAGCTCATATTCCAAATAGAACTCGCCCTCCTATCACAACACATGTTCTGGATACTAGCCGTGGATGTCCAGCAAGTGGCATTGAAGTACGACTGGAGATGTGGAAAGACGATCAAGCAAGACCACAATTTGGTGAAGCTGATATTGGCGGCTGGATATTACTAGGGTCTTCATCTACGGACAAAGATGGACGAAGTGGTCAGCTGCTGAATATGGTTGAAGATTTGGTCCCAGGTGTATACCGGATAAGTTTCAACACGGGCAAGTACAATCCTAATGGATTTTTCCCCTATGTGTCTATTGTGTTTGAGATCAGAGAATCCCAGAAATGGGATCATTTTCATGTTCCTCTGCTGCTTTCACCATTCTCACTCTCCACCTATCGAGGTAGCTAGATCGATGAAGTGGCTAGTAAGAGTTGAATATTTTCACCCAGAATAATACTGTACTGTATTTGGAGGAATGAATCGCTTACTCTTTGGCTTCTGTCTGGAAATTGTATTTCTTTGATCAGTTTGTGTTTTCAAGATTAAGCTTAACATAGTTATTGTAAATTCTAAAAATTCAAATCTTTAGAAAAGCTTTACAAGTAACAAATGAATTTTAACCTAAGTATAACAGAGGCTAATTTTAACATGTAGTCGAAGGTAGAAGGGTAGATCTGGATTATTTTAAAAAGTATTTTTGACATTTAGAATTTCCTAATAGTTACGGATGGTTTCAAATGTTGAGAATAAGAATTGTATAGATGCAGGGTAGTCAATGACATTGCTGTAATTAGGTGTGAGGTGGTTAGTTAAACAGTTAGAATAAGTTGATGTACAAGTCCGTTAGCAAGTTGTATATATAGCATCATGTTAGTTATAGATGATAACAGAATAACAAGATATTTTCAGTTTCAATTATTAGCAAATCTTTTATCTAGAAGCTTCTATATGTGCTTCAATGGAGCTTCACTGTTTCATTGAGATGATGATCACTCATCAGTGATAAATTCAATATGGTATCAGAGCTTCAATCACTATTGTGAGTTGTGTGATCGTACGTTACCGCTTTTACGGTTTTTTTTTTTAAGAAGGCTTGAAGAAAATCCAAAAGCTCAACAATGGCAGGAGTGAAATTCGATCACAATCACGCATTGTTTCTTCATGCTTCAGATACTACTGGAGTTTCTATTATCCCTATGCAGCTTACCGGATCTGAAAATTACTTAATTTGGAGCAGAGTCATGCGAATTCAGCTCCTGGGTAAAAACAAGTTAGGTCTGGTTGATGGAACCTAGAAGAAGGAGGACTTTCTAGTTGAGCTGGCACATCAATGGGATAGATGCAACGCTATCGTTCAAGGTTGGATTATGAGTTCAGTTGCAAAGGAATTACATACTGAAATAGTCTATGCATGCAGTTGATGTGAAATCAGTTTGGGATGATTTGAAGGAACGTTTCGAAAAAGTCAATGCATCTAGGATTTATGTGTAACACTCCGTATTCAAGTACGTATACTGGCATATTCAAGTACGTGTATTGGTCTTATTTATATGAAATTAATTTTTTTTTAATTTATACCGGAATTTGCCCGTCGATTGTTCCATGCGAAGGTTATTGAATAAGCTTTCCAACGGTATAAAGATTTCCAAAAACAGATAGGTTTCGGATATAATCGAGCACGTTCGAAACTATAAAACGGTGGCCGGGATATTTGGGAATAGTAAATGTGCAGGAAAATTTCCAGCACACAAACTACTGAGGCCAGCCGAATTTTGGGTCAACTTCGAACGATCATAACTCCCTTAATATAATGAACTGGGAGAGTTGCGACCTATGAAAAGAAAGATATTTGAGTCTTCTTTCCAATGCAATTAGTTTCATCCAAATCCAACGTCTAAGCAAGGAGTTATACTCGTTTTACTTCAGCCTATCAAAACAGATTTTTAGGGTCAACTTCAAACGACCATAACTCCTTGTACAGGACGAACTGGGTGGCCTACTTTATATGAAATGAAATCCCTTTAAATTATCCTTCCAACGATACCAATTTCACCCAAATCCGATATCGGAGCAAAGAGTTATGGTCGATCTACTTTAGCTTATCAAAACAGTCCATCAAAGGATAGATTTGACATTATTTAAATTTTAAAGGCATTTTGGTCATTTCCTATTATATTATGGACGGGAATATGTGTATATATACATGTATATGAGTTCAAAAACTCATTTTCATCATCAATCATTGAGAAAGAACAAACCCTAGCCAAATTTGACCTTTAAATTACTTTTGATTCAACCGTAGAAATTCCAAAGTAATCCGATAACTGCGTTTGTCATCTCGAGAGCTTTGAATGACACCTATTATTTGTGCAAACATGATTGCATAATCAAGAGGTGAATTCTAAGGTATGAATATTGTTTGCCTTTGTTCTTTTTCATATGTATATGTGTGATAGAGGATTATATGTATTGGTTGTTATTGAAAGGTGATGAAAACAGGGTTATGGACTATTTTGCATGGTTTGGTTGTATTGAATTGTGGAAGGTGGATATGGTAATTGAGTTATGGAAGGTGGATATAGTGATATACTATTGAATTGATGATTATTTATGTCTATGGATCAATTTGATTTAATGGATTGGTTGGAAGGATAAATGAATCCAAACTTGATATTGGAGGATGTTGTATGAATATGCATGACATGTGAATGTAATTGGAGTATAAGAGGGTTAAAGTGACACCCTTTATGGTGTAATTAAGGCTTACTACATAACCATTAGTTTGGTGAATTCAAATAATTGAATTGTGACGTTTGGTTGCTAATACTAGATTGCTATATATGTTCATTGTAGATAAGTAATCCGAAAAGACGGAAAGTCCATTTGGGACTAGTATTGAAGGTTGACAGTCAGGTATGTAAAGCATACTCTATACCATATCTTTGGCATGAAAGTGAACAATTGTTCTATTAAGAAAGTTTTCAAAGTTATTCAATAACATGTGATCCATAATGGTTTTGTATGATGTCCTACGTTACCAATGAACTTGTTTCTACCCTACAAGATGTCAAGACATTCCAATGCTTACTTGTTTTCCAAATCTTACATGTTTATTGCACTAATGAATGTCAGAAGGTATCCAGTTACTCAAACAAGATTCATGTGCTATTAATGACTCCAAAACGTTTCATTGATATACCAATAAGTTCCCACTTCATTGTTATGGCATTGATGACTCCAAAACACTTCATTGATGTGCCAATGAGTTCTTACTTCATCGTTATTACATTGATGATCTATTTATATGTCTCTTATTGATGTATCATTGTTTCAAAGTATCAAAAATGCGGTGGCGACCGAAATAACAATCTCAAAGATTAATTGAACTAAGTGATGGAAGTTCTCTCTTATCGGGTGGTATCCCAGGGGCATAAGCCTATCATGGGTCTATCCCTATTTATGTGTTTATGAGTGGTATCCCAGGGGCATAAGCCTATCATGGGTCGATCCCAGTTGATATGTACTGGAGGCAGCCTAATGGTCACAGTACAGTACAGTAATGATTACAAAGATGATAAGAACGAAGGTAAAGTGATTGAATAAATACAATGTACAGGTTGTCACAAGTTCTAGTAAGTGTGGTCCACTCCTATTACGATTTATTCACTTGTTTCTGATTTCTATTGAGCTCCTATATCATATGTGATTATCTACAGCTTTACATACTCAGTACATATTTCGTACTGACGTCCCCCACGGAGGACCTGCATTTCATGCTGCAGGCACAGGTACCTCAGCTCATACACCGCACAAGTAGGAGCCAGGATATCCAGCTACTTTTGGTGAGCTCCAGTTTGCTTCAGAGCTTTTCGTGTCATATTGTCACGCCCCAAAATCCCATCGGGCCGGACTGACACCCGAAGCCGAGAAGGCCCGGGAGAACCCGTTCAAATACCTATACTTTCACTTACATATCACCAAAAATTTGGACAGCACTTCGTTGCATATAGAAGGGTCTAATTACCTGTATCAGCATAACACGCACAAATATATATATATATATATATATATATATATATATAATACTTGGCCGTCGGGGCCACCACATATACAAATATAACATCACTATATAAACTTCCATGACTTTACCCTTCCTTATGTCTACAAAGCCTCTACGATATATATGACATAACTAGGGTCGGGACAAACCCCCGCCCACACATGACTCCTGTACAATAACAAAACATAAGGGACCAACTCGGAAAGCTCCGAAGCAAACTGGAGCTCACCAACAATAACTGTATGACCTGGCTCCTATCTATGCTGTGAATGAGTTGAAGCACCTGTGCCTGCAGCATGAAATGCAGGTCCCCCGTGAGGGACGTCAGTACGAAATATGTACTGAGTATGTAAAGCTGTAAATAATCATATGTGATATGGGGGATCAAGAAAATCAGACGCAAGTGAATAAATCATAATAGAAGTGAACCACACTTCATAAACACTTTTAGGATCATGTACATTAACATTAATCTGAATTGGGTTCTTGAATTCAAACACATTTGTGGAACGGTATACATTCGTTCATTTTATTCTTTACAATTATCATTCGCCATTACCTCCTCATCCCGAACCTCCAACCACCTAACAATAATCAATACTGTACCGTACTGTGACCATTAGGATGCCCCCAGTACATATTAACTGTAATCATATCAAATATCGGGATCGGCCGATGCTAGGCTTAAGCCCCTAAGCTACCACCCACACGTATATCAAGTAACACACATAAGAGATCTTTCCAATAACTTAGTTCAAAAGCTTTTGAAATTATTACATTAGTGTTCATGCCAATATAGTACCTTTGGAATAATGACACATCAATAGGAACCAAGTAATAGACTTTCTATACAATAACAATGTAATAAAGACTCATTGGTACATTAACAATGTGTTTCGGAATCATCAATATCACAACAATGAAATAGGAGCCTTTAGGTATATCAATGAAAAATTTTGACACTTTATAGAATGGAAACAACTTCGTTGGTAATGTAGAGCAATACATGTTTTTGGACAACCTCAGAATCTTACTTGATGGAACATTGGTGTTTTCATGCCAAAGAACATCGTTAGAGTATGCTTTACATACCTCATTGTAGATTCGGATACCAATTCAACACAACTTCCCGCATTTACAAATCACTTATCTACAATGAAATGTTTGGCATCTAGTATTAGCAACCCAACACCACAATTCTCTTCCATAATTCCATACAACCAATATTTGCAAAGCATTCCAAAAACCAACTTGAACAATCGGTTTATGTGTATATATATATATATATATATATATATATATATATATAATAATCATTTCAATACCACATCATCACACCAAATACCTCCACAATTCAACATAATCCAAATATGCACAAGAATAATTCAACATCATTTCCAATTATCTTTCAACAACAATCAAATAACATACTTCTTATGCTCACATGCATATATATATATACACATATCCATATAAATAACACCAACATAATTTACATCCTTACCATAAAATGGACCTTTTGATTTCGAAGTCCTGTTAGCACAAATAAGGGGTGCTTCTCGAAGCCCTCGAGACGGTGAACACAACTACGGAATCAATTTGGATTTTCTACGGTTGAATCACAAGATAATTGGAGTTGAACTTAGGCTAGGGTTTCTTATTCTTCAATAATTTGAATGATAAATGATGGATATGAGGCTAAGTATATGTATATAATGACCAATTTTCGTCCATGAGGTGATGGAAAATGACCATATTGCCCTTAAAATTTAAGTAAATCCGAATCTGTCCATGGTGGACTGTTTTGATGGGCTAAAGTAAATCGACCATAACTCTTTGCTCCGATATTGGATTTTGGTGAAATTGGTATCGTTGGAAAGATTATTCAAAGGGCTTTCATTTAATATAAATTAGGCGACCCATTTCGTCCTGTAAAAGGAGTTATGATCGTTTGAAGTTGACCCTAAAAATCTATTTTGAGAGACTGAAGTAAAACGAGTATAACTCATTACTCAGATGTCGTATTTGTATGAAACCAATTGTATTGGAAATAAGACTCAATGATCTTTCTTTTCATAGGTGGCATCTCTCCCAGTTCATTATATTAAGGGAGTTATGATCGTTCAAAGTTGACCCAAAAAAATGGCTAACCTTAGTAGTTTGTGTGCAGGAAATTTTCCTACACATTTACTATTCCCAATATCCCGGCCACCGTTTTATAGTTTCGAACGTGCTCGATTATGTAAACACCTAATTTTTTACCAAACCTAAGTGTTTTTGCCATTTAGTATTCAATTTCGTTTTAGGGTCCAAATTAGATATTCTAAATTTAACTTATTTTTTACTAAATTTATTTTAAAAATTTTGAAAAAAAAAGACTGCAAAAATAGAGTCACATTTTAAAAAAGTTTCATTTTTTAGTTTTTATTTGTTTATTTATTTATTTTTTTAAAAAAAATTCTAAATGATATTTGTTTCTTCTTTCAATTTTTAATAAAGAATGGTGTGATATTAATTTTTCTTAATCATATTCCCAAGACTAGTTATTAGCTTATGTTTTTAATTATTTTTATCTTATTAATAATAATAATAAATAAAAATAAATAAAAAAAATAAAGAAACCTAAACTACCCAAACCACCCACAATTCCCACTCCTAATTAACCTCCCCCACTTTCCCACACACATGCACACATGCACACATGCACACATGCACACATGCACTTAACATATATAAACACACATGCACACATGCACTTAAAAAAAAAACACACACACACACACAGAAAACAAAACAAAAAGCAAGAATTAGCAAAAAAAAAAAAAACAGAAGAAAGAAAAAGAGAGGAAAAAGAGTTGTGAGTTGAGTTTTGGTCTACTCGAGGTTTCCGTTCGGTTGTTTTGTTTGTCATCAAGGTCTCCAACGTAAAGGTCCATTCTTTACTTATATTTTGTTTGTAATTTCTAAGTTATTTGAATGGATTAAATAATCAAATCCTCTTACCTACGAGTATTGTAGGAAATTTGGGATCATAATAAAAGTTTACATGATTCACATTACATCTCGATGTTTCATTTTCTGTTAATATAAAGTTTGATTATATTGTTAATTAATTGATTATTTCGGGTAAAAATTGCTCGAAACCACTATCTAGTTTAGCGACATAACGAGTAGACAACAAGTTAAAGTTTGGGGTTTGATTCATGATTTTATGTCGCTCTCCGTTGTTTTGTTGTTAATTATTTTCACAAGAGATAACGTACATTGAGATTATACGAGACTTGATTCTAGCATTACTAAGTTGCTCAAATTTCACATGTGTTAACGAGTTATGAATCTTCGATGCTATAATATGATTAGGGAGTATTTTTATATTTTTGTATAGTTAAATTTAACTTAAAGTTGGTATCATAATATGCGCTTTCTTGCACTTCAATCTAAGTTACTGTCTAATTCAAATTATGTTTTTGGCATAAAGTTCTTTTAATCATGTTTGTCTATGAGTTTATTTAAAATTTCAGCTACTAAGATCTTTTCTTACAGTGTGTTAACCTTACTATTTTAAGTTAGAATTTTATTAGCCTTTGAAGTTTTTGGCATGAAAATCCCCTTTCCATTTTAGCTTGTCTAATTCAATTTGTCATTATTAAATAGACATCTGCAAAGGAGTCCATTAACTATGTCACTATTTAATTTTTAATGTTACTAGTATTGATCATGATTTTATATGGAATTGTTTAAATATGGTTCAAATGCTTGTTCTCACTTTACTTTCTTTGGGTACGACTTGATTCATTGAATGCATAGTTCATTATGACAGAGACATCACGAGTTTCTAATTATCTTTACTTTTACATTCTTCTCTAAATATGCTTAAGACCCAATCATTAGTTAACGTGAAAAAGTACAAGATGAGTTCCGAATTTATTCAAGACTCGTTGCTATTGAAAAAAGAGAGAGAGAGAGAACTCATTTGCAAAGAAGCGGACTTATAAAAGAACAAGTTAGGTTCTTAATCTCAAATAAATTAAGTTTTAATATACAAGCAAAAATTGACGATGAAGTTGGAAAGCCCTGCTACCGACCACTCGTCATAATTAAATTAATTTACCATTTGAAGCCAATTGAATTGGGTTGGGGAGGTTTTAAACCCGTTAGGTGCTTATTTAGATTAGGAAAATAGGGACGACTTATAAATGTCGTAAAGGCGCGAGAAACGTGCCAAAATTTGTGGTGAGGCCGAAAAGTACTACTATCGGTAAGCCACACGTCAATATAATAAATAATTTCAAAATAAATTAAAAGCGGGAGACAAACAACTTTTAGGTTAACAAATATTATAAATCCTAAAAAAAAAAAAGATTTAATTTAAGCCAGACGTAAGTCATTAAAGCAACCATGCTAGAACCACGGGACTCGAGGGGTGCCTAACACCTTCCCCTCGGTCAACAGAATTCCTTATCCAGATTTCTAGTTCGCAGACGAAAAAATAAAAATTGAAGAGTCATTTCCTTTTGAATAGGGATTCAATAAGGTGACTTGGAACACCCAAACTCAATTCCAAGTGGAGACTCTGTAAGTAAAGTAATCCCTTTTCAAAACGTCGCTTTAATCGGAAAAACTGTTTTCTCCAAAACCAACTCCCTAGCGGGGTCGGATGCGGTGAAAAATTGGGGTGTGACAGATTATATCCGAAACCTATCCGTTTTTGGAAATCTTTATATTGTTTCTCAAGGGGAGTATTCTCATCCACGAAAGCCAACCTACAAGTCAACCACAGGAAGAAATGAAGCATACAATGTCCACACTGATACTACCAATGCATATCAGAACAGACTTAACAGAGCAGGAGGTAAAACTGACTTTACTGATGCCGGTCCAAGCTACTCAAAGAGTTACATACCAAGGGCTCCACAGCTGACTCAGGACCAAAATGATAAGTTGATGTTAATGTTCGATAAGAAGATGCCACAGATGGATATGGCTAATATGCAGGTATTGTTCATTCTCTCATGACTAGAATAAAACAAACCAATTGGATAGTAGATACCGGTGCAACTAATCATATGACCTTCAGTTTGAGTCTATTACATGATGTTAAAAGGGTCAGTACAGGGGATAATAAGCGAGTTCATTTGCCTAATAGAGAAATAGCTACAGTAACACACACTGGAAAATGCATGGTGATGAGTTCCCAAGAAATACAACATGTATTATTTGGGCCCGAGTTTAAATACAATCTTTTGTTAGTTTCTAAGCTAACTAAAGAGTTTAGTTGCTTTGTCTCCTTTTATCCTGGTTTTTGCTTGTTCCAGGACCTTTTCAGTGGGAAGATGAAGGGAATTGGTAGGGAACAAGATGGTTTATATCTCCTGACTCCTCACATATTTGCTGATTTTAATTGTGTCACCAACAAAGTAGAAAGTATATCCAATAATTCAGACTTCGTGTTGACTGCTCAGGAAGATAAATTGAAATCCGACATCATGCTATGGCATAGACGGCTGGCTCATGCTTCCAGTATATCATTGTACAACATGTTTGGTTATAGTTTAGATGTCTGTAAATCTACTTTAGTTGGTTGTAATGTTTTTCCCTTAGCCAAGCACACCAGATTACCTTTCTCTTGCAGTGATAGTAAATCTAGTTTCGCTTTCCAGCTTTTACATTTGGATGTATGGGGCCCATATAATGCAAAAACATTTGATGGTAACAGATTCTTTCGGACAATAGTGGATGATTTCTCTAGGATTACTTAGGTTTTTTCTACTCAAATTCAAGTCTGATGTGTTGATCATGTTAAAACAATTTTTGTAAACTGGTCCAGACTCAATTCAAGGTTGTAGTTCAGTTGGTGAGAACTGATAATGGAGGAGAGTTTACTAGTAATCTCATGCAGGATTTCTTCACAGATTTAGGGATTGTACATTATAGGACTTGTGTTTATACCCCTCAGCAGAATGGTGTGTCTGAGAAGAAACCCAAATATTTACTTGAAGTAGCCAGAGCTCTCAGATTTCAAGGGCATATCCTTCTGTCGTTTTAGGGTCATTGCATCTTAGCAACCTTCTATGTTATTAACAGGTTACCTTCTGTTATTTTAAAAGGTAAATCTCCATATGAGGTGTTCTTTGGCAAGAAACCTCAACTTACTCATTTGAGAACTCTTGGTTGTTTGTGTTATGGGAGTGTGTTGCCCAAGGTTGATAAATTTGCCCCAAGCAATCAATGCTGTCTTTATGGGATATTCCTCTATATCTAAAGGTTACATCTTATTTGATCTTCTGAATAAAAAGTTTATTGTCAATAGATATGTTCATTTTGTGGAACATGTTTTTCCCTTCAAAGATAATACCTCTCCTCTTAGTTCTTCTACTTCCTTTCTGTTGACTTTCTCGATTTGTTTCCCGATGACACTACTTTTATAACACCACCTCCTACCTCTCCTCAGTCTCCTTCACCTATTGTTGATTCTTCTCCCACTTCCACCTCCTTACATCCATTGGTTGCTAGTGATGTTGATCATGTAGCACCTTTAGCTCCTAGAAGATCTCAGAGACTTACTAAAACTCCATTGTGGATGACTGATTTTGTCACTAAAGGTTCAGCTCACTCAGTGACATATACCATTGCTGAATTTATTTCTTATAGTCATTTGTCTGCTCCATATCAGGCTTATCTGAGCTCCTTGTCTTCTATTCAAGAACCTCAGTCCTATTAAGAGGCTGCAACTGATAGCAGATGGCTTGAGGCTATGCAATTAGAGATTCAAGCTCTTCAAGATAATGGTACTTGGGTTTTAGTCCCTTTGTCGAAGGGTAAATCCCCCATTGGCTGTAAATGGGTGTACAAGGTTAAACTAAAGGCTAATGGTGAGGTTGAAAGGTTTAAAGCTAGGCTAGTTGCTAAAGGATATAGTCAGAAGGTCTTGATTATCATGAGACCTTTTCTCCAGTAGTTAAGTTGTTACTGTAAGGACTGTGCTATCCTTAGCTGCTCAACATGCCTGGCATATTCATCAACTTGATGTCCATTATGCCTTTCTTCAAGGTGATCTCCATGATGAAGTTTATATGGAGTTGCCTCAGGGTAGGAGAAGTCTGATCTTGTATATAGGCTACAAAAATCCCTCTGTGAGATTAAACAAGCTAGCAGATAATGGAACTTGAAATTATCTGAAGCATTGTTAAAGTCTGGTTTTGTGCAAAGTGCTTTGGATCATTCTCTTTTTATCAGAAAAGTAGGCAATGATGTGGTGATCATCTTGGTGTATGTTGATGACATGCTAATCACAGGAAACAATCTGCATCTTATAGAAGCTACTAAGACCTCATTACATAAAGCATTCAACAAAAAAATTCAACTTGCAAGAAATCAAGGACTTTGAACTTGTAAAGTCAACTTGCAAGAAATTCAACACAAAAATACCAAGTCATAAACGTAAATGGGGAAACTATTTCTTGATCCTAAAGTCACTTTGCCCCTAAATTTGGTACTCTTTTTTGTAAAATTTTAAATTCACTCTTATTACTCATGCTTCTATGGACTTGTTTTGCGTTTGTTTCAACAAAATTTAAGCCTATTTATTAAAGGTAAATTAAAAAACAGCTAAGGAACCAGATTTCCATTAAATCATTGTTACCTCAAGAATGTGGCACCGTAATAATGGATTATAGACAATTTTTAACCTCACCATTTATAGCAAGTACTATTATTTTTCTTTTCTACTCTATTTATGGACTACAGTTCCTTTCTTCTTCTTTTTTATTCTCCCCACTTTTATTGTTGGGAAATGTTTCTGATTTTAAAGACTCTTTTCCGTAATTTCCATAAATCTCAAAGCAAACATATGAATAAGGAAAATTACTCTTCCTTTCTTTCTCTATTTTTTCCCTCGAACCACAATAACATAGACCGTTATTATTACTCCTTCTGTTTTGTTTTAGTTGTTCCTTTTTCTAAAAATATTTGTTTCAATTTTGTTGTTACTATCCCTAATATTAAATGACTACACAAAGTGTAGATACTCATATCATTAAATGACTACACAAAGTGTGTATATTCAAATTTATATTCTTAAAACATAATTAATAAGTCTAATTTAGTAAAATAAATTTCTAATAAATATTTTTTCAAGGCAAGTGTCAGACCAAATATTTGCATGGATGCTTTTTATTCCTTAAAAGGAAAATCTCTTCTTCTTTCTATATTTGTTTCTTCGAAACACAGATACATTGTTTTTTTTACTTTTGTTAGTAATAAGGAAAATTACCTAGTTCTTCCTATTTCCTCTTTTATTTCTTTCCAAGAATTCAATACTTGTAAACTATAAATAGGGTCTATTCGTACCATCTTCACACAAAATAAAATATTCTCTTCTTTTTAGTTGAATTTCCAATATGGTGTATATTCCATTGCCAGTCATTATTGTTTCTGTTAGTATAGGCTTGATTGTGCTGACTGCACTGCTCGTTTGTGTCATATGTTGTGTCTGTCCAGTGGGAAAATGAGAAAATAATGAGGCAAATCAAGGTGATGTTGAAGGACAAATGGATATAGTAACGAATGATGTCAAGTCGGGCTCCAATACGGATTCTGGACATCGAAAGGGAAACAAGAAAAACAAAAAGAATGATGCCACGTCTGAGTAGAGTAGAGGGGAAGCAAAATAGAATATAAATTTAGTTCAATTTTGTTTTATTTAAATTTTGATTTAATGTTAGCTTCTTCTTTTTTTCTCGTTTATTTTATTTCATTGTTGATCAACTAGAGAATGGGAGAAATTAGTGTTAGTCGTGTTTTATTCTTTTCCTTCAAGTTTACTTTTTAATTAAGTTTAATGGATTTATGATTTTTACCTTACAATGTTTTCTTCATTTATGGGTTTTTAGTTGTTGATATGTGTGACAATTTCATCTTAAAAATTAAGTTGTTAGAGAAAATATGAGCCCTTTGTGTTTTGCATCTCAACGTATGACCTCTTTTGTGATTTATATCCTATCCTATTTTATTTTATGATTTGCACCCTAACCTCCTGTCATTCTTACAAAATAATGATACTACTCTTTTCTCTAAATTAGGGCGAAATTGAAATATAAATATATTTTTTAAAAAATAACAAAGATTTTTTTAAAAAAAAATTGCTAAATTAAATAAAATGCTAGTATGATTAAATATGGTCAGCATTTTTTTCTTGATAAGCTGCTAACTCTTTTTTATCTCTATGCAACTGTGTTGACACTTGACAGGTCTCGAACTATGGAATCCTTCTCATCCTGCAAACTTTATATTGTGGGGTAGCATAGAGCGGATCAATATCAAGTAGTGGCGAAGCCACCTTTGCTCCAGAAAGTTTATTTGAACCCTCTTCAACGAAAAATTCTACTATTATTTTTATATGGTTAAAAATATTTTTTATGCATATATATAGTAGAGTTGAACCCTATTCAATTAGTTCGTATATTTACTTATTAACTTTCTTAATGAAAATCTTGGCTCCGACACTGTCTTGAAGTGAAACTTAAAATGGAATATAGCAAAATACAACAAATATAAAACATTCAACCATTCAAGTTTTTGTCACTAAAATTTAAGGTAAGTGGAAAATGATTTTGATATCCCCTAGCAATTCTTTAATAAAGAGACAGGCTGAAGAACACGTTTGATGTACCCTTATCAAACTCCTGAGTACATCAAAGTTTTTAAATATTTACTTGATTATCTAACAAAAAAAATCATCAATGCACTTTTTATATGCCTCAGCATTATTCATCTGGTTTATATATGCAATGTCAAAAGCTGCCAAGCGGAAAGCTAGTATTGAGTTGTCGTTTTGTCATCTGAGGCTAAACTTTTATGTGGTTTTGGCATAAAGCTTCCTGAGTTACCTATAATCTTCAGGGAGCTGGGAAAAATGCTGATTTTGTGAAATGACAGAGACCATCATTTTTATTTAGTATTTTTTCTAATTTAGTGTCTTTTTTAGAAGAAAAAAATATTTATATTCCAATTTTGTCCTCATGAATTTTTTTTTTAAAAAGTAAGTTTCATTATTTTGCAAGAAAGATAGAAGGTTAGGGTGCAAATCATAAAATAAAACAGAATATGGTGCAAATCACAAAAGAGGTCATACGTTAGGGTGAAAAACGCAACGGACTCAGAAAATACACTTTACAATTCAATTATTATTCAATCGGCCCTTCACATGTTGTCTAATTGATTCATGGAATGTTATTTTTCTTTTTTCTTTTTTGATAGTTATATAGTAGTATTGAAAATCGAACTCAATACCTATATATGTCGTCTAATTGAATTAGTATCATATTAAAGTGTATAATCATTTAATCTAAAAGTTTAAGTAATTAACGGAAACACACATTTATTTATTTAATTATTCTTCTTCAATTTTCCAAACATCAAACAACTAACTTAAGTATTAAAAAACATAAATTAATACAATTTTAAAAAAAGAGATGTTAAGCTATCATATGGATCGATTTAGTTTACGTTTAAAAACAGGCATAAAATAATTTAATGACAAAAAAAGGTGACTCTAAAGGACTGATCTTTTCCCAAGTCCTAAGGCTAATTTGTTTCTTAATGCGTCATTTAAACATTGCTTGATACCAATTTATTTTATACTTTGCGTTTTTAGATGCATTAAAGATGTAATGGTTCAATATATAATTCATCTTTCTTATATTATTTGTCTCATTTGATATACTTTTAAGAAAACATTAATTGAAAGTGTATTTTACTAAATTAATTTTAGTAATGATATTTTAATACTCTAAATTTAGTTACTACTACTTTACGCAGTTAATTGATTTTAATGGCAATATGAGAAAAAAGTAACTATCGATTTGTTGTAATAAACAAATAAAATAAAAAATCTATCTCTAATCTTTAATACATTAATTAAAATTTAAAAGTGTGAAGGACTTTAAAAATATTTTTAAATTTTTTGTCCTTCAGTAAAAGTATTTGCTTTACACAAAATTATCTTTTCACCTTTTTCCTATTATTTTTATGATATTAAATATTGACTTATATTAAAAATTAATAAAAAAGATTTTCTTATGATGGTTAAATCATAAGTTACATTCAAAGAATATAAGCAACAAACTTTTTTCAATTAAAATAGAATTGGCAAAAAGTAGGAAAGTGCCTAAAAATGGGATCAATTTCATGTCCCTCTGCTGCTTTTACCATTCTCACTCTCGACCACTAGATTGATCAAGTGGGACTGGCAAGAATTGAATATTTTGACATATAAATTAAGTGTTGTTAGATATAATTTTGGATCTTTATTTGAAATATTTTGATATGTAAATCAAGTCTTGTTCGATATAACTTTGAACCTTTACTTGAAATATTTTGACAAATAAATCAAGTATTATTTGATATAACTTTGGACCTTTACTTGAAATATGTTGACATGTAAATCAAGTATTGCTCGATATAATTTTGAGAATCATATTTTCTATTTATGATTTGTAGTATCTCAGTTCTTGATCCGCTCTTGTAAAGTAGATAGCACCATATTTTAGTTTTGTATTTACTTTTGTCTAAAGACTATATGACATGTTCTTGGTAGCAACAAATTCAACACAATACCAAGGGGTCTAAATGTAAAATGGGTAGATTATTTCTTGATTCTAAAGACACTTTGCCCCTAAAATTTGGTACTCTTTCAACTTTTAAAATGGATAAATTGGGCTTGTTTTGCTTTTGTTTCTACAAAATTTAAGCCGCTTTATTAAAGGTAAATTAAAAAATAGTTAAGGGACCAAATTTTCATTAAATCATTGTTACCTCAAGAATGTGGCACCGTAATAATGGATTATAGACAATTTTTAATCTTACCATTTATAGCAAGTACTATTATTTTTCTTTTCTACTCTATTTATGGACTACAGTTCCTTTCTTCTTCTTTTTAATTCTCCCCACTCTTATTGTAGGGAAATGTTTCTGATTCTAAAGACTCTTTTCCTTAACTTCCATAAATCTCAAAGCAAACATATGAATCAGGAAAAATACTCTTTTTCTTTCTCTATTTTTTCCCTCGAACCACAATTACATGGACGCTTTTTATTACTCCCTCTATTTCGTTTTAGTTGGTCGAATTTCTAAAAATATTTGTTTCAATTTAATTGTTACTATCCCTAATATTTAAAAATTACACAAAGTGTATATACTGATACCATTAAATAACTATACAAAGTGTATATATTCAATTTATATTCTCAAAGCACAATTAATAAGCCTAATTTAGTAAAATAAATTCCTAATAAATATTTTTAAAGAAAAGTATCAAGTCAACAACGATCAACTATTTTAAAACGAAGGAAGTAACTATAAGGAAAATTACTTAACAACGATCAACTATTTTAAAACGGAGGAAGTAGCTATAAGGAAAATTACTCTTTTTCTTTCTCTTATTTTTCTCCCTCGAACCACAATTATATGGATGCTTTTATTCGTTAAAAGGAAAATTATTCTTTCTCTTTATTTTTTTTTTCAAACCACAACTACATGGTTATTTTTTTTCGTTAGTAATAAGGAAAAATTACCTAGTTCTTCCTACTTCGTCTTTTATTTCTTTCCAAGAATTCAATACTTGTTGTAAACTATAAATAGGGGTCTCTTGTTCCCTCCTCTATGCATTCCATCGTCACACAAAATAAAATATTGTCTTCTTTCTAGTTGAAATTCCAATATGTTGCATATTCCATTGCCAATCATTTATGTTATTATAGGCTTGATTGTGGTGGGTGTAGCGCTCGCTTGTGTCCTAAGACAAATCTGTTTAGAGGGAAAATCATCCGAACATGATGGGGCAAATCAAGGTGAAGGACAAGTAGTTGTAGGGGGTGTGGATTTAATAGGTATAATAGATTTAGTAAGTTTCTAGTGAATCTATTTTTATTACTGCGTGGATATTTTGTTTCAATATCTTTTAATAATTTACTTTTTTCGTAAGATATATTCATTAAATTTTTTTATCCTGTAGTAATTGCAGAGTTACAAATTTCTGTATAATAATTTATCCTATCTGTGCTATAATGTATATCTAATTCTAGATTTTCAATGTTATTTATTATCTTGTGTTGTTCTTCTCGTAGTGAGTTTTTTAA